>NW_019716258.1:1448295-1450544 GCF_900074925.1 Ramularia collo-cygni
AGCGTAAGGTTTAAGAGCCGGATAAAGAAGACATATACGCATCGCCTTCGCTAATACCGGAAACTTAGGCGACTAATATAGCTACCGAGTTATCTTAAGAGCCGTCTTAAACCTTCGACTCCTCTTCGCCTATACTAATCGACACACTAACACTAGAAACTAGCGTATAGTTTATCGCTTAGCGATAGCTTACTCGGTCTACCTCGTCGCTATACTATAGCGCTAGTAATTTAGATAAAGAGCTATAGAAGTACTATTAAGAACGGACACCGGACGAGCCCTTACGAAACGAGTTTCGTTAGCGAAAGTTCTACTATAGTCTCTATATATAGTATAGAACATCTAGCAATGCTAGTATTTATCTAACTAAGCATAGTATTAAGGTCGGACGGTTTAGAAAGAACACTACGTAGACGAAGGTCTCTAACGCTCTTCGTTAGGGATTTAATATATAGCTTAAGAAGGCAGTAATTATAGAGGATAATAAGGTAAAGGCGATCCTACGCAATGCCGCCGATAAGGAAAGATACCGTAATGCACTAATACGGTTCTTAATAGTGTATAGTGTCTTATACTACGCTATTATAAGCGACATGTTTAATAACATTGTCCTTGCTATTAATCCTTAGGCTAGCTATATTCTGCTTTATTCGCCTAGCTCTATTATACTACGTATTATTCGTAACCGCTAGGCTTAATAAGAGGTTATAGCCGCATACATCTAGAACGGCCTTAGCTGCTACTATATTAGCATAGACACGTAGAAGGCTCGCTACGGCTATAAACACTTTTAAGCTATTAATCTTTAGTTTATTAACGAACACGGTAAGCTAGTGCAATTGCTGCTTAACCTCGTAGAGGTGGACGGCCTACAGCGTAAGAGCGGCGATTATTTGGCTATACTAGTAATTAGTTCGATTAAGGACTATAACCTATAGTATAAACTTAGCTAGATTACCTCTAATAATATTATAGTTAACGACCGTATAGTCGCTATAATCGCTACCTTTATAAAGGAAGCCGGCTATCCGTAGTAGACTAAGAAGACACGTCGCTTACGCTACGTTAGCTATATTATAAACATTATCGTGTAGGCCGCCCTATTTAGAGCGATAGATAGCGATAACGACACCGCTACCGCTAATACGTAGAGGATTAAGGAAGAGTACGAGGCTATTATCCGTAGAGCGATTAAGCAAGAGTTAGACACCGGCGATAGTAGTTACCGTATAAAGCTATAAATGGCGGACAACGCTCTTACTCGCTATCCGAGTATAGTTAAGCTACGCAACCTTATAGTGTCGCTACGTAAGGACAAGTACTAGCAGTCCTTTAAGATAATTACTACTAGCTTCCCTAACGAACTAAACACCGTACTAAAGATACCTAGCGATATACGGTAGAACGGCTAGCTGTTAATAATATTAGAGGCATTTTACACTCGTTAAACCCTTACTACTATATAGCTCCGCTATGTAGAGCTACTATAACTAAACGATAAGGATTAGAACTTTCTCGCGCACGTATAGGCCTTCCTTAAGCCCTTTAACGAGGTCACGTTAAAGGCTAAAGGTTATAGCACTACGCTAGACGCTATCTAAGAGAGCATAGAGTTTATTAGCGACTATATTACTAACGCTCGTAGTAATAGCGTGTCTAAGCTAAAGGAGCCTATTAAGCTTGCCGAGCGTCTCTTTCTTAAGTACTATAAACTGCTAGACGTGTCCGGAGCCTATATAGCTATAATACTACTCTATCTAGAGCGCCGAGTAGCATAGCTAAAGACATAGTAGTATAGCGATAAGGCTAGTTAGTACATAGGCGCATTAAAGCGTATAAGGTCGCTCTAGTAATCCTATAAGGACAAACTCTAGCYTTAYACGTAGAGCGATAATACGCTAGAGCCGCTRTCCGYATTCGACCGCTTTCGAGCTAAGGCTAGTRTTCTAAAGAYATACGATAATTTCGAYAGTTTCGTAAACGCTCCGCCTATAGYACTACTAACTAAYAYAAYAGCTATTAAGTAGTAGATRYAGCCGTTTATAAGACAGGCCTATCTAGCTCTTTTAYAGCTAGCTATTAAYATCMTCTTAGCTTTCGTAATATCCGCTAAGAGCGAGCGTACGTTTAGYAAAAYACGAAGAACTATCGATTAGTTACGCTCTTAGCTACTTAGCGACACTATCCGGTTAATTAAGCTCTCGAAGGATTAGCACCGCTATAGCTTTACTATACCTACTATAGGGGGG
>NW_019716258.1:1450649-1454789 GCF_900074925.1 Ramularia collo-cygni
GGGGGGTAGCGGCGATAATAGAGGTAGCGGAGACTATAGGGGGTACGGAGGATAATAATATTAACGACAGCAGCGATAGCCTCTTTATGTAACTAGTTACTTACTTAATTACCTAACTAACTACTCGAGTAGTTAAATACTTAATAATTAACTAACTACTAGCCTTAGAAGTTAATTAATTTAAAAGTCAAACTCTATAGCTATATCGGGCTAGACCCGAGCTCACGCGAATCTCTAGTAAGCCTTTAGAAGCTTAACTAATCCTAGTAAGTTTATGTCCCTAAGTAGACCTCCCGACAGAGTAAATACTAATTCCATTATATAGCATTAACACCCCGAGTATATAGGGTCACGCTAAATACGGGAACTTATTACCCTATTCGCATTATAGCCGCTAACGGTAACGGCAGATCGGCGTTCTCTCTTACCGCTAYAAGGTTAGACGGTAGCGAGTTCCTAGGACCTAATACCCCTACATCTCCCTTACTAGTACAATTCTCGTACGATAGAACGTCGGCACCCGTCTTGTTAGCTTTTAGTAACTAGACCTAGTAAGGTAGGGAGAAGTCTGACTTTTCTACGTTTATTATATTCCTTTACGGCCGATAAGTTCGATTTATAACATTTAGACATACTCTTTCGCTTTAGCTTCGCTTAGGTCTCTCGTAGTAGGCATACTACTACGGGAGACGGATAGGCGTTCTAAAGGCTTTACGCTTATTAGCTCTAGGACTACGCCTAGAAGCTCTTAGCATAGCACCTACGACTTTTGCAATTCTAATTTCTCCTTAAGTTAATCTTAACTACGAGCACCTTTCTAACAGCTAGTAGTACTAAATTAATGCGCTTCCTATAATATTCGACTCGTTAGCCGCTATAGTACTATATCGCAAATTTCGAGAACAACTTTGTATAGCAGGATAATGTTAAACTTCATAGTTAAGTGCAATATTATTTAGGCTAACTCTTAACATTAAATTATTAACTAAGACCGGTATATTAGAAGTAGCGACACGAGGAAGTCGATATACACGGGAAATTATAACATCGCCTCTTTAATCGAACCTAAGACCTCCGTTATAATAGATAACCCTACGCCCCTAGTGTGCCTAACATATTACTGCCCGCCGGGGATAGCATAGGGTATATAAAAGGTAGTAAAACGGTRGACAAATAACGAACGGCGTTTACTGCCTATATATTACGAATCTTATAAGCCGAGTCTAAATTCATAGCTTATCGAAGCTATAGGGAGCGATGCTTAATTATACTAATCCTAAATTGCTTAGCGGAACTAATCCCCTATCTCTAGAGTAGATAATATGTTAGGATTTGCTAATTTGGCACCTCTCCTCCTAGTGTTAGCATTCGGCAAAGCGATGCTACAAAACATCTGTCCCGTTATTTTAGTAGCTATATCCCCTAGCTCGAGTTAGATTGTGCTAGTGCTCCTAAATAGAGTCGACTTATAGCTCCTCTCTCCTTATTAGACATCGGTAGTCCGCTAGTACATCCCTCTAGTAGATAGGTACATCGACCGGGTGCTATATAATCTCTACATCGCTATCTATAGCAGTCGGTATTAAAGGAGCACGTATAGTCTCCGTATACGGCTGTTTAACGTAAGTCTAACGGATTGGGCTGCTATAAATTAGCAACCGCGAGTCCACATCTAATTATTAATTAAACTAACTATACGGCGACTAAAGCCCGTCTTAGCTAGGGTAGCAAGTGTAGGTATTATAAATACTACGGAGCCGATAGCTAACGCTAATGCAGAGTAGTATATAGTATTAGAGGATGTTTGTATAGGTAAGATAATACGAGGTCTCGTAGGAAAGGTAATAGATTCGTAGTCGCTCTATTATCGAGACACGACTCTACCTTATATTATTTAACACTAGGTTCACCTTAAGAGATTAATGTAGCACTTTAAAGGTTTAGCTAAGACTAGCATAATCGTAAGCAAGACATGTAAATAAATAACTGCAAGTAGGTGCATAAGTAGGATAAGTATAGCTAGGTAAGCATAGCTATGCCTCTTTAATCCTATAAGGGAATCCTTCGACGAACTTAAATTTGTAGATCGAAAGGAAGATGCCTAGCAATATATACCGCTTGTGCCGCCTAGGAATCTTTAAAATAAAACCTTACTAGGCGACCTATGCTTCTATTCCTCCGACTCCTAATTAAAGGCGTAACAGAATCGATTAATATAACGTAAGGGATAAGCGTAGGGATAAGCGTTAAGCAATATAACGAAAAGTTCACGACATGCAATTAACCGTAGCCTATTACAACTAAGAACATTACCCCTATGTTAGACCGGTCTAGGATTCTTCTACTACGGCACAAGTGCCTATAAGAAACGGTGCCCGTCTAGTGTGTAGTATTAGTTATATAAATTGTAATTATAAGAATTTATAAGAACAGGGTAAAATGCTACGTCTTTAAATAGACTTGTTAACCTATAACTAAATGTAATTAACATTTTCGTACCTAAGACTAACTTACATTCGCACTACGTATAATACTACCGAATTGTTAACGATTATCTAACGTTACTTATAGTCTCTAGCGATTATAACAGGGACTTCCTTATTTACATAGAACGAAGAGGTTCCTTATAGTGCCGTTATACGACATTAGGCCGTATTATTAATAGATCGGGTTGCTACTATTAATCTTCCGAGCAAAAACAGCGCGATTAGGCCCTAACCTCCTACCCTCCGTAAACTCGGAACCGTTACGGTAGATAGGCTACTCCTATAGATCGATTACGTTACCGTCGGCGTATCCGTCTCTAAATAMGATCCCTTCGCCGTTTCGAAACTAGTACGGGAATGGATCTAAGATGAGTTAGTATCCGTTAGTAGCTAAGGTTAAGCGCCTAGAACTTAACTATAGGTTTAATCTAATACTTACTACTACTACTGCTCTTAACCTATATTAGGGGAAACGTGTAGAAGTAACTAATACTATCTCTATACGTATCTTGCGCTTCCGCATCTATGTACTAGTAGTCTACATTATTTATTAGTTATCGTCTTACTCTTTAGGTATCGATCTCTACTTACTACTATATTAGCCGGGAGCATTTCTCTTAAAGAGCGTATCTTTAGCAATCGGAGTCGATAATGCGGAGCTAATAGCAAGGGCTAGCAAGACGAAAGGGGTTAGAGACGGCATAGTATATAGAACGATTAGTAGGGTATAGAGCTTAGAAGTTAGAATATAACGGATTATAGCCGTCTATCGCTATTATATAGTGTGCTACCTAGATATAGTTCTTAAACCCGACTTGCTTATAGTAAGCAGTACGCTATAAGCAAGTTAAGATCGAGAACTAACTAAGCACAAATTAGTAGGTTTAACGTGCGATCGCTCGATATAGAGATCCGCGGGGAACGATCCTATAAGTTATCGGCCGGCGTATAAGCTACTTGTTCTCGGTTAAGCGAAGGATCCCGTGCCCTATTGCTACTCTTATTAGTTTACCTAATAGTTTATAGGAACGCTAAGAAATGCTATCGCTACGTTTATGCGTCTATTTTACTCTTTACGAGCTCGTATAATGCTACGGGAACTTAAAATCGGCACGGAAAGTATAAGAGAGTTAGAGAACGAATGTTAACGCCCTAGTCCGAGCCGGTAGAATAAAACGCCTAGAGCGATGCTTAGGTCTCCTCTAGTCGTAGGAGCTATAAATTTAACACTTATTTAATAAAGCACTACATTTCTAACGGAATATATGTGCATCGGAATTAAAGACTAGTCGCCTCCTCTAGCATAGTATCTATCTAACTTATAGCCTTATTATAGGCAGCAGTTAACTCTAGGCTAAACACATCTAAATCGGCAATGCTATGTAGCCTTCGACTCTAGAACGACTATCGCTCTACGTATAAGGGTAAAGATGTAGTAATGTATTAGACACCCGTAATCACTCGATTAGAGATAAGACTAATTCTTATAGGTTAAATGWGCGCTATGCGTAGGAGTTATGCATGCGCTAAGCCTACGCTAAGTAGTTAGGTTATATTGCACTCCCTTCTCTAAGGTTGGTTAATCTAGCTACCTCTATTAATCCTGTTATTATAAGGGCTCTTATACGGCCCTTATAATTACCTCCTTCCCCCT
>NW_019716258.1:1457144-1461276 GCF_900074925.1 Ramularia collo-cygni
GCCGGCTAGTTAAACTAGCTATATAGGAAGTATCCGCTTTCGGAACTTTATCCTCCTTCTAGTAGGCTAAATGCCGTACCTAGAAGGGCGAGGGTTTAATTCCCTTAACGACCGCTGCTCGATAAGAGGGTTAATAAGTCCCCTACTACGCGGCGTATACGTTACCGCTACTATTCGTAAGGGTCTTATATCTACAGATCTCTAAGTAGGTTGTTTACTAAGTAACCTACCCTAGTAACTACCCCTTATTAACATTCTTTCTACCTTATAGATTTCTCTTCTATACATCTACTCTTTATTATGCCTCTACGTACTCCCCGTAAGCGTCGCGTACCCGACCCGCCGGCGACTCCCGCTTAAGCGTCGGCGAGTAAGCGCCGCGCCGTCGAGGTGCCTACGGCCTRTCGCCGCTATATACGGTTAGTATACCTTCGTATTAGCTATCGCTATAACGCTATCTTTAGCGCGTTTAAGCGCAAGTACGACTACTATAAGTAAGTAACGCTTATTCGAGACGCCTGCTCCCCTCTTACGTAGCGCTAACTTCCCTTAAAGGAACAATTATTATAAGTATAAACCCGTACCGGTAGCGATGCGCCTACGCTACGATAGCGTTATAGCTACGGCCTACGAGCTTAATCTAGTAGATACTACTATATAGAAGGGCAGTTAGGAGGAAGCTACTTATAAGGCGGCGGCAAATACCTTTAGTATTAAGTTAGATACTTAGATCCGTATTAACGAGCCTACCTCGGGTGTACGGCGCATAAGTAGCGTAGTCGAGGCGCCTAATCTTACTCGCTTAACGAACAATCTTGTAGCTATTACTTAAGTCGGTCGTATCGTAAGTATCTCGCCTACTCCTCGTATACGTCTATAATACTAACCGTCTATATAGTAGTTAGAGATAATAGGGTAGTCTACTAATGCCTTCGATGCTACCCTTACTAGAAACGAGCTATTCGAGGAGTCCGAGGCGGAGGAAAATAAGTTTAAGTAGAGTGCTTAGCGCATTCTCTAGGCTTGCGTAGCGTATACGCCTATCTTATAGTATAGTCTATAAAGTAATCCCCTTTAGGTCTAACCGTAATAAAACTACTTAATTCTTATTACTCTTCCTCTATTTTGCTCCGCTCTACTTCCGAGCCTCTTTTACTACGCGGCCTCTATATATACGCGGAGCCTACGCCTCGAACCTATCGAGAGCTTCGCAGTCTTTAATATGTGCACTAGGTTCCTACTAGTTATATTCTAATAGCTATCTACGCTACTTTACTAAATAAAACGTTTCGCCCTTCTATACCCTCTTATTAAGAATCTCTTTAACCTCCTACTACCTATCCTCGTCGACTACGAGTAGTATACGCTCCTCTTACGCTTTACTCTTCCGGCTAGAATATAGCTCTAATAGAGTAACGTAGAAGACGTTATAGATCCTTDCTAAGGTARGTAACTATAAGCGATACGCCTAAGTCCCGATTACGTTAATTACGCGGTATAGGCCTAGCTATTTAGGTCCTATCTTCTTCTTACCCTCTAGCTTAAGGTTCTTCGTAGAGAGAAGTACTAGATTACTAATATTAAAGCTTATAGGCTTGTAGCTCTTATTATAGTACTTTAACTATTACTCTTTAGCTTTACGCTATTGCTTAGTAAGCTCCTTATGTACGCTACGCATGCGCTTCGCTAAGTCGATAGCGGCCGGTATTCTCCCTTCTAAGAGCTCGTCCCGAGCGATGTCTTAGGCATTAGCGCCGTCGCCTAGAGGGCGCGTCGCTAGCTCTAGGTTCTATCCGTAGAGGATTTGGAAAGGGCTTATTCTAAGGCCCGCGTACACGCTATTATTGCACGCAAATTTAGCTATAGGTAGCTATTACGCCTAGCTGTTCTACTACGTGCCGTAGTAGTAGCGTAGGTATTRCTTAAGCGTCTAATTAGCTTTCTTAGTCTGTCTATCCGTCTAAGGGTAGAAGGCTRTACTTAGCTTRCGCTTTATATRCGCTTCGTAGTAGAAGTTAGACTAGTATTAGCTAGTAAAAACCGAGCCTCTATTACTAATAATGCCTACTAGCACGCCGTATTTATAAACTACGTAAGATATAAAGATATCCGCTAGCTCTACTATATTACATTGCTTAGTAGTAGGGATAAATAAAGCTATCTTGCTATAGCGGTCGACGATTATAAGTACCGTAGTATAGACGCTGTCTCCGCGCTTACTAGGAGGTAGGTCCGTAATAAAGTCTATACTAATTTCTTACTATACTCGATCCGGTATAGGTAATAGAACTATTRCTCCGTAGGGGCGGTAGTRCCGCGCCTTRCTTACGAGGTATATATAGCACCCCTTAATATACTCTACGACATTAGTAGCTATACGTAGCTAGTAGTACTTCCGCTAAAGTAACTCGAGCGTCTTCGCYTTCCTAAAGTGTCCGGCGAGAGCGTTATCGTAGTRYATACGYATTAGTTRCGCACGTAAAGCGTRGTCTTTCGGAATRTATAGGGCATCGCCGTAGAAYAATRTTCTATCCTTAATAATGTAGCCTTCGTACTCGCCCTTCTCCCTAGCCGCGTCGCGTATACTCGAAGTATCCGCGTCTGCGTTTACTAGTGCTTTAGCGTAACCGAGTATTAGGTCTGGAATATTTCTAAGGGCTAAGTCTATAGCTACTAGGACGGCTATAACACGCCTAAGTAGCGAAAGCTCGCCGTATACTCTAGTAGGTAGTAATCCCTCGCACTTAATCGCGTAGTATATAGCTCTTACTCTTCTAATAGAGGGCTCTAGCTCGCTTCGAAGAGCTTTATTAGATTGCTAGTTCTAAAGTTTGCTTTATAGTATAGGTAATAGCATGCTTATATACTAAGACGACTCCGTCGTACTCGTTTCGTAGTCGCTACGCCTACTCGGACTATCCGTAGGGTTCTTTGTCCCTACGCGATGTTCGATAGTAAAGTCGAAGAGCGCTAATTAAACCGCCTATCGTGCCTATCGACCGACTAACTGTTTTATTATTATAAAAGCTTTAAGGTTAGTATAGTCGACGATTACTTAAATCGCATACGTAGCGCTATCGAGGTACGGGCGCTACTACTTAAACGCACTTACTACTATAAGTAGCTCTTTATCGTAGGTCTCGTAATTATATTCGGCCGGAATTATCTTCCGTAACTAAAAAGCAATAGGATGCTACTATTTATCCTTAAACTGCTATAAGAGGATGCCCGTAAGCGCGAAGTCCGATACGTCGGTTTCGACTCGTAGGCGAAGCGTAGGGTTATAGTGCCTTAGTAGTAGGGCTAAYTAAAAGGCTTCCTTAAGCTAGCTTAGCGCATTCTCTTTGCTAGCGCCCTAAGGGATCTTCCCTAGCTTCCTGCCTTTAATAGCTCCCTTCGATAGGTCGGTTAAGGGCCTTATAATGCGTAAGTACTACTAAATAAACCGCCTATAGAAGTTAGTAAATCTAAGGAGTGTTGGAAAGTGCAGTTATAGAATAGCTGTACATCTGACATGACAGAGAGCCAAGTGGCCACAAGGTCACGTGACTCTATGTGGGGTAAAATCTCTTCTTAGGAGATGGAGACACATCTCTAGATAATTAACTCAATTAACACATTGGTTCCTACTTTTAAGTACTGCCTGTCGGAGATAGTAAGCTAGTTAAAGATCAAGTTACTCTTGTACTCCACCTCTAAAATTCCGCGAACCTCCGACTAATATTTAATAAGGAGTACTTATACATCCTTAAGGGTTTCTAGCCGAGGCTACTCGGCGACTACGTCTACCCTACGTAGGTCTATCGTAACGCCTTACGTAGTAACTACGAAGCCGAGAAAATCGACTAAATCTTAGAAGAAACTACACTTCTTAAAGTTGTAGTAAAGTTAGAACTTCCTTAGCCTATCGAGTACGGCGTATACGTTACGCTAGTATTACGCTCGGTCTTTGCTATAGATAAGAATGTTATCTAAGTAAACGACGTAGATTACATCGACTAGCCCTAATAAGGCTCGGTTAATGTATCCTTAAAAGATCGCTAGTACGTTATATAGTCTAAAAGGCATAACCTTATATTAGAAGTGTCCGTAACGCGTGCGAAACGCAGTCTTCTAGCGATCGCTAGCCTTA
>NW_019716258.1:1463376-1488296 GCF_900074925.1 Ramularia collo-cygni
TTAGGATCTAATAGATCGCTACCCTTAGAGAGGAAGAAGAATTAGAATTATAAGGGTAAAGATGTAGCAATGTATTAGACACCCGTAATTACTCGATTAGAGATAAGACTAATTCTTGTAGGTTAAATATGCGCTATGCGTAGGAGTTATGTATGCGCTAAGCCTACGCTAAGCAGTTAGGTTACATTACACTCCCTTCTCTAAGGTTAGTTAATCTAGCTACCTCTATTAATTATATTATTACAAGGGCTCTTACACGGCCCTTATACTACGCTATATTTATAGCTAGAGTACGTCGACGCTATCTTCTTCTAATGTTTAGCCTATAAAGAACCCGCCTTTTTAGTAGTCCCTACCGAAGACTAGAAAAGCGCCTATCCGGCTAGGTTAATCTATATTATAGCCGCTAGAACCTATAGACTCGGCAATTTCTCCTAGCTAATCTCCCTATACGGTCTCGTAGATTTTTTAGTAAACTTACCGGCGGTAGTCCTATCTTCTAGAGCGACAGTAATGTAGTTAAGGCCCCGCTAAGCGCAATCTATAGATTTGGGTAGCATGCTATTATACGCGTAGTATATAAGAATTGCTAGAAAGGAGTTAGCGTTATACTATCGACTACGAGTAGCGTTACGAGCTTCTACGGTAATATCGTTAAGGCGATATATGTATTACRTTAGAGCTGCGCGATATTAGCAAGTATGCTCGTTGCTTTTCTAGTAGTAGAGCCTAACCTTAAAACGTCTCCCTAAGTGTAAATCCGAATCCGGACAACTCGGAGAATAAGAGACCGTCTAGAAAGTTGTATACGCTTCTATCGTTAGAAGCATATAGATAGCTTAGTAGAGTATGTGGCATTTTTGCTAGTTCTACTATAACGTCTACTAGTCTAAATAGTCCCGCCCGATCTAGGAACTCGGTAGTAGAACATACCGCGCTTAACATCCTTAACTAAGAACCTATAATGTCTTCTAATATAAGCATATTCGAAGCTAAATTCTTAGCCGCTTCCTTAGGCTTTATATTACTATCGCAGAGGTCCTAAAGCGTGCGCAGAATGCGACTATATAAGGAATTTCGATCTATAGTAGTAACCTAACTCTCGTTACCCGGTAGAGACGGGTTAAAATTCGATGCGCTAAACTAACGGGTAATTGCACGTAGCTGTTCGCTATCCTAGGAATTAGCTATTATTGTTATTAATAATGTTAGAAGTATAAGGTATAAGATGCAGGTAGAAAGTTTAACCCGATGTCTCGCTGTATTATAGAGGGCTAAGCTGTATATAATTTGAAATTTAATAAGTATTTCTTATAACGAGTAGCATATAGATAATTATAGGGRGTAGAATAAGTTGCTTATATAAGTCCCGCATGCATTGCCTCTACTAGTGCGCTCTGTTTAAAAGCTTAAATGTTAATTACTTCGGGAGGTTTACTACCTATAAGCAGTAATTATGCCCTTAGCACTCCCTTAAACAAACTTATATCTACTAGCACATTATCGACCCGCGATCGGATTCTCCGGTACGTTCTTAGGAAAGGGAACTTTAGCTTACTAATACTTATAGAGATCGTGAAATTTCTCGATACGTATAAGACTTTTAGTAGTTAGTAGCTCTAGGTAATAGAAGAGTTTTATCTTTCTTACTAGAAACTTCGGCTAGATTTAAGGGTATCTTATACCGTATCTACTACTTAATCGTAAACGGTAGTTAAACTCTACTCTTATCTCCTTAACTAGACTTATACCCCCCTTATCGGCAGCGTAGTAACCTTAATCGTTTTTAAAAGTTAACCCTACTAGATCTCGACTAACGACGTCCTTTATAAACTACCTTAGAAGTACTATAGAAGTTATTAATACCTATAGAAATTATTATATACTATAGAAATTATTATATACTATAGAAATTATTAAATAGCGTAGAAATTATTAGAAATAGTTCGTTAATTATAGTAAGTAAAAACTTAATATATATATAACGTCTCGAAGTCCGTATAGTAATACTAAGAGTAATAGCGCTAGTTATTACCGGCTAATATTACTACGTAGATATTCTAATTTAGTACGTAATCTAKCTATCCTATTAGTCGACTAGCTCGGACCGTCTCGAACCGGTATTTAAGAGTAGATAACGTTAGTAACGTAAGTAAACGTTAGTAACGCTACTAACTTTTTAGTAACGTTAGTAACGATACCTCTATTTAAGAAGTTCGACGACTATCGCGTATTTAGGTTATCTAAGCTTACTTTTCGACTAGTTCTTTATCTCTTATATAACCCTTGACGCTTCGGCTTTAGGATTCGTAGCTTTTATATTAAAAGAAGCGATAGTAAGTTAGGCGTACTTACCGCGACCGTTCTTAGCTATAAATTTCTTAAGAGCGGTATTCTTTACCTACGAGTAAACCTAAAGAATAAAGTTCTATTTATCGCCTATCTTCTTATCCGTATTAACGCGTAATTAGGTATCTATATCCTCGCGCTTATCTATAGAGGTAACTCGACGGCCTAGTATATATATCTTAGTAGTTATAACCTTCGTAAGGGCACCTATAGTAAGCTTATTAGAGAAAAGGGTAAGCTTATTAGAGAAAAAGGCTTCGATAGCTTTCGAAATTTCTTAATAGTAGGATTAATTATATAACCTAGGTTAAAATCGTTAATATCGAGTATCGAGCTTTTAAATATTAGCTATTAAATAGTAGAAGGGTTAGATCTATACTCTTAGGTTAATATATATATTCGTTACTTTTATTATAGAATAGCTCGTAATAGCTCGTAAGGGCTTAAACGRGTTAAGCTATATTTAACTTATATATAACTACTAGTAGCGTACGATACGTTAGGTAGTTCTATTCTATATAGCGCTACTAGAGAAGTTGTCTTTTAGCTTTAATCTATTAGCTATAGTATTACCTTATCGGATAGTCTAAGGTAAACGCTATACGTTAAAACTATTTAAGCGATATCTATAATAGAAGGAGGATTTCTATTCGTAGAATTAAGCTAGCGCTTAAGCTATAATATAGCGTATTACTACGGTATATAAGGTAGATATTTATACTCGGCTAAGACGGATACTCGAAGGTATTATATCTATCTTATTAGGTCGGAAGCTAGCCGTAGTATAGCACTATATATAAATTGCCTTTAGCTAACCGCGGGCACCTTTATAGGCGTTCCTATTAGGCAGATAATATTATAGCGGGGTAAGGTAAAGGGTTAACGGATCTAGGGACGGGAGGATCCGAGCTTAGTAGCGTAGGATATCCGTTTTCCCGAATACAGGTCGGAGCTGCTTGGCMAATGCCATTGTCCAAAAGTCTGGATGATGCCTATCTTGCGATTCACGAAACTTGTTAATGCGACTTCAAGGCAGCTCAATTTGGTCCGAGGCTTTGCGATGCGATACCGCGCAAGTCAGTTTTCTCCGCGTACGTTGCACGATTCGCCACTCAAGGGAAACTTCGTCTGACAAGACATAGCATTCGACCCTTACTCTTACTCGCGCGGACGTTGGTTAGATCGAGACGAACAACGGCAGAAGGCCAGAAGACTTGATTTTAATTTCGAGGCTTTACTCAATGTGGCAGTAAAGTGCAGTAATGGTGCTCGCGAGGTTGTGGCTTGTGAGAAAAGAGAAGGCGGGTTCAACCGTGTGTTTATCATCAAATTGGACAACGGAGCAAAGGTCGTTGCAAAGGTACCTATGCAATTCGCCGGTCCCGCTGCTTTGACGACCATGTCAGAAGTAGCGACCCTGAGATATGGTATGTTGCCCCCCAACCACTCGAGATCCGGGACCATAAGCTGACATGTTGCAAAAACAGTGAAAGACAAGACATATGTGCCTGTCCCTCGGGTTCTCGCTTGGAGCTCGAAGTCTGGGAGTGGATCAGTGGGGATCGAATATGTCATCATGGATGTCTGGCGTCGCTCTGAAAGATATCTGGGGCAGAATGACCGAGCTTCAGCATCTTGAACTCATCGAATCTGTGGCAGGATTGGTGAAAGAACTATGCGCTCTCGACTTTAGAGCCTTTGGCTCACTCTATTTCAACACAGCGGAAARGCCCACAGGATCGCTCCCCATCGATGAGGAGTACTGCATTGGTCCACACTGTGGCCGACAATTTTGGGGTTACAACAATGACCTAACGATTCAAGACACGATTCCCTTGGGTTCGCAAGGTCCATGTACGTTTGCATACACCACCGCTTTTTGTTCTTGTCAGCTGATCCCCCTCAGGGCAAAGCTTGTCTACCTTTTTCGCAGCTCTCTGTCGTATTAGTAGAGTGACTATAGACAAACGCGGGTCTCCCGGAAAAACAGTTGAGAATCATTCACGGCTTCTGGAATCGAGCAGGAAGATCTTAGACGTTGTTGGAGAATCCACAGCCCTCCAGGAATACTGCAGCCCTTTGCTGCTCCACCCCGACTTACACGCACGCAATATCTTTGTCGACCCAAACGATCCGACAAAGATTCTGGGTATCGTTGACTGGCAGTCTGCTGCAATCGAGCCTTCTTTTGTTCATGCTGCAGAAACACCGGATTTCGCGGAGGAGCCATTGCTAGACAAGACACTAGACGCAGACGTTCTTCACGACCCTCATGAGCAGCTACAAGCGCATGCTCGGCGCTGCAAGAAAACCTGGGCCGTCATGATTCTTCTGTGTCCGAAGCTGGGCAAGGCGACGACTCTGAACACTGCTCTCTGCCGCTATCTCGCCAACGTTAGTTCGGGATGTTCTAACGAGCCGATTTTGCTGCGTTCGTTGCTGACGGATGTGAGTAACGAGTGGAGTGATCTTGGCCTTCCAGGCGTTTGTCCCTATCAGCCGAGTGAAGAGGACATAAAGTCACTAAGTGTGGAGCTAGACCATTTGGAATCCACGCAGAGACTGCAGGCGTTTCTTTCGAGACTGCTACGCTGTGAACTAGATGGCTGGATTGAGGAAGGAAGATGGGATGAAGTCGTCCCAATCTATCGAGAGCAGTACGCTGAATTCGTGAGTGCATGTATCGAAAGTCGGGAACAGGATGAGACGGTGCAACAAGCGGAGGAAAAGGCGAATAAGCTGTGGCCTTTCGATCTGAGATGAAAAAATTCCCATTGGCCCATCTTACAAGTAGATCAGACGTCAGGTGCTGTTTGGTTCCAAACCGAACAGACCCCTAGGTACTACCTAAACCCACGCATCGAACCAGCCCAGCAGACCTCCCGCCATCGTCACCACCACCGGAACCCACATCGTATGCTTCCACGCATCTTTCCCAATCTGCCTTTGACTCATAATGCCATCGCAAATCGCCACTCCAGCTCCAGCCAAATAAGTGTACCCCATCGTCGTTCGACTCCCACCCGCGTATGCCGCCATACACGTCGCTGCCATGTAGAGATCTCGCGAAACCCAGAAGAGTAGTAAATTGGTTCCGAGCTTCTGCGCTTCGGGTGTCGAGGGCTTTCCAAAATTGAAGAGGGTGAAGCCGTTAGCGGGATTCACCACACCGATGAGACCCAGTGTGAGGGGGAACAGTGATAGGAGTCCGGCGGCGTGCCAGAGTTGAGGCGAGCTGGAGTGAAGGATTGAGGCCATGATTGATTGCGGTGGGAGGTGATTAATGGTTCTGCTTTCAGAGGATGAAGCGGAGAGACGAAGGTATGGTCATGTCAGAGATGTTGAGTATGCGCGGAGAGGCGCGGATGCTAGTCAGCGGCAACAAGTAGGACAGGGGTCCTTGTTATTTGAGACACTGACCCCGTAGGGAATAATCATGGCCTGCGTCGGTAAAAGCAGAGCGGTTGAGGTGTACATGTATAGAGATCTTTGGAATCAAAGGATCTGGTAGGACCAATCGGCCTGTTACACCGAGGCCGTATGCGTTGATATACAGCCCTATAGTCCATGATCTATAGGAGCCAAAGTTGTAAGTGGCCAGATATAGCTACGTTGCCTAAAGTTGGAACTATCTGACAGCTCAGCGCCTGTGATACGACTACTACCATCTATCTGGTCCTACTACTTTCAATACTTAGGGCTTTTGACATCAAATTATCAAAAGCCCCTGGCACGAAATCGACAAGATTAGGGCTACTTTCGGGATCCGGCAAAGGACTTTCGAATAAACATGCCTCGGTAGTTTCACAGCTACAACAAACGTATCTCTCCATCAATCTTGTAGACTATGATCTTTCGCCAGCAAGATGGCCACTATAACAACGACAGAAGTCACTCCTCCAACAAGAGACAGCAGTGTGGCCGAGCCAGACGTTGAACTTCAGCCCACACAAGCTCGAACATGCTCTCCGTTCGTAGACTTCGTCGAGAGCGAATCTACGCAGCAGGTCGAGCCCGAATACCCAACGGGTAGCAAATTCTGGATTACATATCTCGCAACATGTATGGTCCTTGTCCTCGGTGGTCTGGATGCAAATATCGTCGCCACAGCTGTGCCCAGCATTACCGATCATTTTAATACTGTGGCCGATGTAGGATGGTACTCTTCTGCATTCCGGCTATGTAGCTGTGCGTTGCAGTTTGCCTTTGCGAAGATTTACACCCTCTTCCCCAGCAAATCAGTCTTCCTCGTAAGCAATGCAATCTTCCTGATTGGGTCTTTAGTGTGTGCCGCTGCCACGTCGTCTCCCATGTTTGTTGCCGGCAGAGCGATCAATGGTGTTGCATTTGCTGGCCAGCTTTCTGGCTGCTTTGCTATCTTGGTAGAGATCCTACCACTGCAGAAACGTCCGGTCTTTGCGGGTTCAGGGGCGTGCGTGGAGTCGTTGGCAATTATTGCAGCGCCCATRGTGGGCGGTGCATTGACGCAGTCTCTAGGGTGGAGGTGGTGCTTTTGGTAAGTCATGTCTGTCCCAAGCACGACCGGACTTGCTGAGACGGAGTCGCAGGATCAATCTTCCCCTCGGCGCTATGTCACTAGCCGTGATATTCTTCGTCTTCCCGACCTCGCCAGCACGTCCTGCACACCGGCTCAGCTTTAAGGAGAAGCTCAGGCAGCTAGATCTTCTCAGCACCTGTCTGTGTATTCCATCACWCACAGCCTTGTTCCTGGCACTTTCCTGGGCGGGGACCAAATATCCTTGGTCCGATGCCCGGGTTATCGTCCTGTTCGTTGTCTTTGGTGTACTGATGGCTGCGTTTTTGTTCCAACAGCACAGGCGGGAAGATCAGGCTATCCTTCCATTCCGCATACTCAGGAATCGGAATGTCATTGCAGGTTTCATCTTCACAWCATTCACAAACTCATTGACGAATGTCCTCGAGTATTATCTTCCAACTTATTACCAAGTTGTTCGGTCTCGCGTAAGATCTCACCTTTGTCAATTTCTTCAAGACTCCTTGCTGATGACAATTCGATCAAAAGACACCGAGTGAGAGTGGCTACCTGATGATACCAATCCTCTTCGGAATGATGCTCGGATTGTTCATACAAGGAATCGGTACTTCCGCTTTCGGCTACTACAAGCCCTTCATGATACTAGGATCCATATGCATGCCCATCGCAGCCGGCTTAATGACAACTTTTGATCTGCACACCACTCTAACCAAGATCGTCCTCTTCTCGGGGTTTGTTGGCTTCGGCGGCGGCATCGGGTTCCAGGGTTCAATTGCAGCCGTGCAGACAACACTCAGTCCTGAGGACGTGAATCTTGGAACTGGCGTTATATTATTCGGACAGAATGTTGGGCCGGCGGTTTTCATCGCCGTTGTCCATGTCATTCTCACTAACCGACTGCTATCAAGTCTACAAGGCATTGTCCCAGGCTTGACTCCTGAATTCCTCGAAGAGAATGGACTCGGCAATCTAAAGAGAGGAGTGCCAATGGAACGATGGGATGAACTGTTTGCTAGGATTAGCGACAGCTTGACTACCACCTGGTATCTGCCAGTCGCACTAGGCTGCTCGACGATTGTAGGGAGCTTGCTGGTTGAATGGCGTTCGGTCAAACAGAAAAGGTCATGAACACACATATCTTTGACTATGCGGCGAATAGATCTATCATTCAGCTTTCGTCGACTACTATCGACCCAGGGACGAATGGCGACGTTGTTAGGAATGAAGTTCCGGGTAATGGTCGCTCAACTTCAGCTGATCGACAATCTAATGGAGAACAAACGAATCTTGGCCACCAAAGAATCCTCATATTGGAAGCTCTGGTCTGGATTCTCCGGGTGACGTTGGAGGAAGCCATGCTCCATTCAAGATCCTGACATCTTGACCAACCCCATCCACGATGTCGATATCCACGACACTGGAGCTTCGCGCGATACCTTCCGCTTCCAACCCTTCTGCTTCAGAACAAATTCGAACAAAGAAGTTGCTTGGTCGATTTTGCTTGCAAAGAGCCCACCTGTCCCTCGATGTCAACCCCTTGGCCTTTAGAACGACGAGTATACTACGCAGGGTCTACAAATCACAACGACGTATTGCGCGGACTTCGAAATGGACAGCTTAAAGAGCTATGGAAGTGTACATACCTCCGCCATAAGACCATCGCTAACCAGATCCTTGCAAAACTGAGCGATCCCTGCGATTTACTTACTCATGGCTGTAAAGGTAAGAGTATAGCTCACTCTCAGCACGTCAGGGTTCGCTCTGTCGCCGTACAGCTTCATCATCTTATCATAAGCCCCTTCAACCGAGCCTTTCCGTCCAACCTCCTCCTCCAATATCCTCTGAAAGTCTTTRATGTATGCTCGCGTAGAGGCAATATTCCAGGCCCCATGAATTTCTTCAGCTTGCTGATGACCAGCCACAACATACAATGGCTTAAGATTTTCCACCAAATCAATCGCACTCAGCCATTCGTCCCGCTGTTCCTGAGTTGTGGCAATAGCTAGCATTTGATGAACTTGTCCGTAGATGACATCTCCAGCCACCACGAGCTTCAGGTCTGGAATCCAGAGGATCGTTGTGTCGTGCGTATCCGAGTGTCCGACTTCAATTGCTTCACATTGCCATTTACTCCCGATGAGAAATTTGTTACCAATTGGCAAAGGGTCCGGAAAGATGAAAGGCTTCGKGATGTTCTCTCCAAACCAGGCTCCCCACGTCTGAGAGAAGGCTTCAGGTTCCACGGCTTCTTTGGCATGCTTGATCGTTCCGTGGGTGCCGAGAACCCTGGCATGAGGGAAATGCTTCAGAATGATTGGGAGACCAAACCAATGATCTGGGTGGCCGTGAGTGATGTACACCGTTTCCAGCTGTCGACCTGGCGCTATCTTCAAAATCCAGCTCACTAGCTCTTCGTTCTGCTCGGTTGTAATTGGAGTATCTACAAGCAGAGCATGGTTCTCGTCGTAGACCAATGTACATGAAATGGGCGACCAGTTGGCTACGAAACCAGGACTTTCCAATGGTATAGGTTTCGCCACGAAAACAGCTGCTCGAAGGGATGACATTTGAGCACGACTCTTTGTGGAAAGTGAAGGGTTTCAATGGATGTGAAAATTAAAGTGGTCGTGGTGGTTTGCGACATATACTTATACTATCAGTGGCAGAGGTGGGTGTTGGATCTGAGTTGGGACTGTAGTCTCCGCTMTCATCTTCGGTTTTGATTAACGATATCTTCCGAATCGACCGCGGTGGGCTCACTAATACTATGCACCTACAAGAATTACTTCTGAAATGACCCCAGTCGGTTCACTAATCATACAGCAGAAAGTACTTTTGGAAATTCCGTGGCCGGTTCACTAATCCCAGAGACTTGCAAGAACGAGATGATTACTATCGAGTGAGACTACGGACGTAAGAAAAGCCGGTCGATGCATAGCTTGGTGATGGATTATGAAAACATATCGGCCCCAAAGCCTACAGGGAATCCTATATAAACTACACACCATCACATCATATCTCCACCAACACATCATCAAGTCTGGCAACAAAAGAATTCACTCATTCAAATATTATCCACCACAATCACCATCACCATCACCATGCCAATCTGGAAATTCCACCACCACCCAGACATCTTCACCGACAATTCCGAAAGGCTCGCCATCGCCCGGGCCGCAACAGCCTTTTACGTCAGCCACGGCATACCAGACTACTACGTCAACATCCAATTCTTCCCCCTAACTCCAAACGAATTCTACACAGGCGGCAACCCCATCTCAACAACCGTCTTCGTCGAAATCACCCACGTGGCTCGACACTGGGATCCCACCGACAATGCAGCCGCATTGAGGATGAAGGATTCCTTTGACAAGATCCTCATGCCCTATACCACGGACCGCGGTCTTCACTTGGAGTATTGCGTGCATGAGAGTCCTGCTGCTTTGTGGAGGATTAATGGGATTGATCCTCCGGAGTCTTTTGGTCCTGATGACCAGGAACAGGCAGTGAAGAATAGGGCGAGGTTGAATCAGCTTAGGGCAAACCCGAAATAGGGCAGACCTGGAATACTATAGGGCAAGTTTTGAGCAATGCTATTCTTGATCCTACGCTTGGTGCGAAAAGTTGTATTCCTGTGAGAGGCGGAATCGGAGCGGGCAAAGGTGGGAATGGAATGGCACTGATTGAATGAAGCTCGGACTCGGCGATGGCAGGGGAATAGAAATGGTGAGTTATGACGAATTCGTTCGTTGATGTTGATGATGTTTCTTGAATTCATTTACGTAGTTAGCAAGGATTCCACTGCGAGATTTTCCTTTTTTGACTTTCGTGACCGTGCAGATACAAGGTATATATCATGGCAGCTATCCGCCAGCCTCCATCCCATTTCCTTAACTTCACAAGCAACATCAACACCTTTTTTTTCTCTGTCCACAAACGCACAAAGACCGAACGTAACGATATCAATGCACCAAACGTTACCAGTGCACARCATGAAACTCGTCGCTCAAATCATCGCTATCGCCATCGCCATCGGCCTTGTGGCCCCAATGGTAGCAGCCGCAGTACACCTTCCCTTCCCTTCCCTTACATTCCTAGCTTTTCTGTATTACTTGAGCTAACGCAGATGATGTGTACTTTTAGCCCGAGGATTATTGCACACATCAAGCGGATCCTAACGAATGGTGTCGAGAGCGTAATTCTTGCCCCGCTGGTTCAGGCTTGGATGAGCATTGGTATGAGACTCTTGCCTCTCGTTCTTACAATGAATTGTATATGCTAATCTTGATCGTAGCACACCTGACGGCGACTGCAAGTGCTTCTAGACGTAGCTCTTGGTATTTACGAGGCGGACTGTTGGTCTGGCTATGGAGTCGATCGGAGTTGATTATCGACTCTATTCTGGAGGGTCTTAGTGGCTTGGCCAGACCTAGGTGTGGTTGAATGTACCCTCTATTTTACTTTTCCTTTGCTTCCCTCTGGTGCGAACTTAGAGGAGGAATCTTAGGAACAATCTACCAACAACTACACTATAGTCTAGCGGCAACTACCCGCGGTTGAGATAGCTAGCATGCTCGTACGGACGTTCTTACGCTATATAGCGGCTTTTTTGCGATTTCTTAGTATCGCTAGCGTTAGGATTGAGGGACTATTTCACAGGTAAGTGAGTACATACTTTTTTCTAAATGGGTTAGTCGATTACGGCTCTGTCTACACACACTCCGATAGACTTCATCTTTCGTGCAAGCGAACTTAATAGATGTTACCTTGTCTTGCTGTCAAAGCGGGTACTATTATCGAGGCGAGAAAGCTTTGTCCGTAAATGTAGCTCGGGAATATCACGAGTTCTAAGTCGAAAAGTAGGTCAAGACTGAGTGACTGGTATCACAAGAGAAACGAGTTCATTGATTCAGTTGTACATGAAATCTGTGACAGAGCAATAAGTAAAGCTCTCTTGCCGAGCCTGCCATTAGTCTCCGGTGCAAATATCGTGAATTGAAGTCGCTTCCAGCAATGATGATGGCAGTCTCCACCGTCAAGTCCACTCATTTGAGCTTCATTACGGGCAGTAGGCCACCAATGGAGACGAACAACCCTCCGATCAGCGTGTCCTTGAGAAATTCCACGGCGACAAAACTTGTGTAACACGCAGCGAAAATGTGCAGAGTCTGATTGTTGATACACAGCTTCAGGGGAGGACTTTCAGACACTGGAGGCCAGTCGGGACGACGTGGGTTACTTATACAACGTCGTGAGAGTATGTTATATTAGTGATTATCGGTCATCAGAGTCGTTGTTGCGTCCACAACTTCGACGCCCTCGCATGAGCATCCGCATTGGGATTTGAATGCGATCTTGGCAATGATATCGCATTGTCACTAACCTAATTTATCATTGACGAAAAATGCCATTGGCGAGATATGGAGACGCTCCATTACTTAACTCACACTGTCATGGACCGAGTAGCTTGTAAGATCATTGTGGAGTTCAAAATCCGTGCTCACCACCTGCATGTGAATCTTGGCAACCTAAAATTGAGGACGACAAAAAATAGGAACGGAGTTGCGCCGGTATGATGGTCATACTGATATCAAGTGCTGAAAGACGATTTACAATAATCTATCTAGACAATTTTTCCTGAACCCTTGGGGAAAATTTCATCCGCCTATAAGGGTTTGCAAGGAACGAAATTGTTTCCAGGGGCTCCAGAATGAGTCATAAGTCCGCAGCGTAGAGTTTCGCCTGCGGTTCCAACTCGAGCAATCACAACACGATCTGTTTTGGGGTCCGCATTATTAGTAAAGGCTCTCCCGTTACGGAGGATGGGGAATTCTCGATAATCGATCAAAGCTGGGTTATTGTTGCACTGAGCGTTTTCGAAGACGACGGGACCAGGAGGGTTATCTTGTCGATTGCCAAAGTACGCTGGGTACTGCCCTTTTGGTTCAAGTTAGTTAGCAAGGTACTTTTTTCCAATCGAGAAGCTGAACTTACTAGAGTTTGCGCCTGTGATGAAAGGGCCTCTAGCATACCGTTTCTCAAGCTCAGTGTACGCAGCATCGACACGAGCTTTCGGATGAGGGGTCTCTGTTGCAGTTGTAAGCCACAAACAAAACATTCAGAGCTGAGTTGCTTTGTTACGTACATTGTTGGCCGCATTGCCAGTCGCCATCAGCCCGGTCCATCAGCATGGCGCCGGTATCATTCCTAGGCAGTGGACTGGATGTCACTTGCCCAATGGCCACCACTAAGGCGAGGAGGTAAGATGAGAGGGAAAGCTTCATATTATCGGTTGTTCAGTCGCTGCTTGATATGAATTTTCCAACAGATGAGCGACCATTGACCGTATATATGTACGTAGCAAGCGCTCCATGGTGTATAGTCGATATTCGCTTACTGGCAGACTGAAAGCAATGCTTACTTTGCGTATGTTACGTTGAGAAGTTTCTCCGGCCTCGAGCACCTACAAGTAGGTTTGGATTGTATTGCTAGTCCTCATGCTAGACTTGTATGCAGCGTAAGCAACGCTTACTGGACTACTACGCTATCTGCAGCGTGCAAACCACTATAGCGACTGATGTTTCGAGTCGAGTAAAGATACGAGGAGAACACCTAGGTTGTTGAGTCGAGTGGTTGATGTATCGTCCATGTGGCCAGCAATGCGATAGCCAACATTCAAGCAGTAAGAGAGCTTTCCGTTAAGACTCCTTGTGAACGAGCAAGAGGAAATCAACTATCGAGAAGGCATGGTGTAAGACGACATGAGCTCGTATTATCTTTACTAAATGATGGCTCGCCTTCTTGCCGATCTGTACACCTCCCACATAAATGCGGGCTTTCGATGTTAGAGACGCCAAGACCGGGTGTTAGGTAGTTCAGGTTTCGAAAGCACATGTTCTCAATTCCCAGAATCCGATTTTTTTCTGGAAACCAGTGGTTTGCACCTCTAGATCCTCAACGATACAAAGGCACAGTCCATGTACTCAGTAAGGAGTACGTGATGGGATGTTCCCCAAAGGGGGTTGCCGGGAGGAGATGAGCAAAAAAGTGCAAAAAAGTGCTAAAAGAAGTTTGACATTCAACATTTGGGATTCCCCAGTGGTCACCCACCTGAGTACTGATCAAAGGATTACATGGTTCAATAGGCCAGAGCGGACGGGATGGCTTGCTTTCATGCATCTATGGTCGAATGTGCAAATCGTGGCAAAAATAAGGTATATATATGTAAAATTTGCGAAACTCCTCTACATTCGATCTGCGGCTTTGCTGCACAACTCTCTCATGCCGTCCCCTAGAATGATATCTGTCTCCGCAAGCGTTACAAGCCTTTGACGCCAAAAATGTCATCGCTCCATTGTAATCTCGTCGCTACCGCCAAGTCTGCTCCAGATTGGACCCGGAGGATGCATTGCACTAGATATGCCATCAAACAGACCACGCCCGAGTATGGAAAGCCACTGTGTGGCAGCTGGCATCTCCAGACTTGGCTGTGGAGTTCTGAAAGCGGTCCAGTCTTGATCGGGCATTGTCGTCAATCCGTCTGCGCCTTGTTTTGCTTCATTCTCGCTGAGTTCGTGCTCGAGAGCGGCTACTATTGTATAGCATGCTAATCCACGGCTGTCAACACACTTCGGTTTCAGACTTCCCTGTATATAGTGACGGCTGAGGATTGCGGCGAAAGTACTGATATTCCGATGTAGAGATCTCACGGCAATGGGGACAGACGCATCGACCTTTATATCCGTCATTGACTTTGGTGCTCGAGCAGCGGTATCTGCGTGTTCATCAAGTGGTGGCATGAAACGCAGGCCGTAACATTTTGGACCTGACGTAGATGTCAGACTGTAGCTTCCAAAAGGCCATCTATCGTGTTTCACCTTGTAGGTGGCCAGCGAGCTCTTGGCCAAATCCAGGTAGCTCCTTAAAGCTGCTGGAACCTTGCACTGGTTCATCGCTATCGTACGGATAGGCTGGTAGAGCATATGACAGCTTCGCCATTTCTACTACCAAGTCTCCCAGACGGACGAGCTTCTGCTCGGGCCAAGTTTCTCCGCGGCGACAGATCTGGCCCCAGAGACTGCAAGCGTCGCGGCTTTCAGATGAGCATTGACGAGACATGGTAGAGGCAAGAATGTCGGCAGCGGTCTTTGTGTCCAACTTGTCCTCTAGAAAGCCTTGGAGCGTGCGTATAATGCGTCCTTCGGGGGAGCTGGGGGTGATGGCTCGAATCATGTCCTCGTATTCTTGAGACCGTGATGGAAATGTAGGATCGTGTTCGGCTTGGCTCAGACTTGGCTGAGTCGAGTCGAGGATCGCGGACAGCTCTTCTGGATCCCAAGTCTCTGCCATCTTACAGCTTCTCTGCAACGAAGTGTGCTGATGGAACCAAACAGGATAAGTAGGTATAGACAGAAAGAAGAGACGCAAAATCTGTTGAACTTCGATGGCTGGGACTGCCGGGGCCGCGCTCAGCAGGCTAGGTTATTTCACTACAGTAAGCACATGAAATAAGCAGGCCAAGGAAAGCTCCTATACTACCTGTCGAATTGGAAAGTCAAGGTATTATCATGACAGACTGGTGCCTGGAACTCCACGATTTATGCTTCTCCGAACAGCCAATGGGATGGCATCACATCACGCATGATGCCGATCCATCCTTGGGGAAATCGTCCGCACATGGCAGTAGAAACACCACGCCACCCCCAAGGCTTCAAACTGCACCTCACTTCAATCACCACACTGCCCAACTCCATTGTTTACAGACAAGCATACCTGTCACTCGCAGCCTCCAAAGCCACAGAGCTGCTCTTGCTGTTGCGTTGGTGCTACTGGATACCACCGGCATTATAGTACGTCGGTGGGGCCGTCATCCGTCTTGGAACTCTGGACTACTGCATGTCTGCAGTTCATCACAGCCAACATGTCCGCATGCCACTTTCCCGCGGGACAGAGTGCCAGAAAAGCTTGCTCAGCTCCACCTCAAAGGATTTCGTGTTGGACRCTGACCATACACGTTGCAAGACTGGAAGCTGCCACCTTTTGAGACTTTGAAAGGATTCAAAGTCATGGGGGATTGCGGCAAGTTAACCAAGCCCAAGGATGGCGACTAGGACGATATCCACACGAGACGCACAGCACGTTGCATTGGAATGACGCATAGACATTCAGCGACGATATAACTGCTTAGCTCGCCCGAGACAAATGAGGCCTGGATTTGGTCTCATTCATGGACAAGCACAATGAAGCCGGCGCGCAAGCCCATCTCTGAGCGACGGAGACTACAGAATCGATCGGCACAGCGAACCTTTCGTTAGAAGTACCGTCCAACCTTGATCACAGCTCTCGCTGAAGCCAAACAGGTAACAAAAGACTCGATAGTGGAAGTAGTCCTTCAGAAATATCGACCTCCGAAACTCTGCATTTACATCCCACGCCCGATGTGCCTTCGACGGAGTGGAACAGTCAAGAGTCCCTGCTGTGGGAAAATCGCCACAAGGATCCCACAGCTGAATCACTCAACTGGAGCCCGGAAATAAGTGCCTTGGAGGAGCAGGCCTTGAGGCTGTTGGGGAGCGACGGTGGAGACTTTAGTGTAAGCAGTTCTCCTTGGAAGAAGTGTGTGCTTGGCAAGCAGGGGAATACGCTAACAATCACAGTTCTTCATGGACGTTCCAGCGATTAGGATGGACGCCTGCGGCAAAGGTCAAACCTTGGAAGTTCATAACGGCCCACGTCTTCCACCGGTATGTATGACGATCATCAGTGCAGGACAAAAGTTGAGTCGTCACAGGAAGCCACTGCTCAAGGTACAGAGCGGAATCTCTACTCCAGGAAGACAGCTCTTCATCTGGCTGCAGAACGCGGGAACAATCGATCTCTGGAAGTACTATTACAAGTGCCCAACGTGATCATCGATGCAGAAGATGCAGACGGCAATACAGCTCTTCACCTGGCAGCGAATCATGGCCAGCTGCCGGCTGTGCAGATACTTTTAGAGCACGGTGCCAACACTGGAATACACAATGTTTTTGGCTACACACCACTACACTCTGCCGCTGAGAAGGACTTTTACCTGATTATTCAACTACTTGTTGAAATGGGTACGAGCACTGAAGCAAGGATTGATCTTGTACATCGTTAAGTCCCGGCGGCGGCTTCTTCAAAGACATCATTAAACGGGCATAGCATGAGAACGAAGGTCTAGCGAGGGTGTGAAACTTGAGCTTTCAATAGCAAGAGCGATATCCAGAATTTAGCCCAGCGACATGATCGACTGCCAGTCCCAACAGATTTCTTGAAATTCCAGCGCCTCCTTCTACACAAC
Source organism: Ramularia collo-cygni (assembly GCF_900074925.1). Taxonomy (NCBI): domain Eukaryota; kingdom Fungi; phylum Ascomycota; class Dothideomycetes; order Mycosphaerellales; family Mycosphaerellaceae; genus Ramularia; species Ramularia collo-cygni. The sequence continues at coordinate 1,480,566 of NW_019716258.1, forward strand.
GGCTATCTCTCTCTCCTCGAACCAGAGTCCTTCTCTCTTTGACAATCTACACAGTTGGTGCTCCGCCCTAGCATCCCTCTGGAGGACAGCCACAAAAACCAAGGCCAGTCCCGAACGGGAAATTACAGGCTCCGCAACGTTGTCCATAACAGTCGGTATCCATAGCGCATGCATAGTCACTGCAAACGGCATTTTGGCGAAATTCCATTGGGCTCCTCTGTGATATCAATTGGAAATCAACGATTGTTCCCCGATGTCACAAAGCGGAGAAAGAAGTAAGCATACCTCGCGAAGGCTGAAGCCAGCTCCTGTAGTAGATGTAGGCATGGCCTTTACACCCAGAAGAAAAGTGGAAATGCTGACGGCCAAACATAAAGGGGACCACATATTGGAGGACTTGGGGGGGTAATTCGATTCGTGTAGATGATTTTGTCGGATGGAGAGAGTAGAATAGTTCAACGTTGTAGTCTGTAGTTGACTGTTATATATATCGACTTGCCAATGAAGCGGTCTYGTTCGAGCAATGTATGTGACGTCGAATGTAAGCACCATGCACATAAGCATTCTTGGCTTTTCTATAGTGATGCTGTGGCCTTTTCGAGATCTCGAGACATGTGATCAATCTTCGTTATATGCTCGGCCTGGCTTACTCACTCATAAGCACCCTGCACATAATCAATCCGGAAACTCTGAGGCCTCAAGCTTTTCTATGCTCTGCCTTTGTATCGTTGAGGATCTAGAGGTGCAAACCACCGGTTTCTAGAAAAAAAAAACGGGTTCTAGGAACTTAGAACATGCCGTGGTCGAGACTTTCGAAACCTGAATTACCTAACGCCCGGTTTTGGCGTCTCTAACATCGAACACCCGCAATTGGGGAACCTGCTTTTATAATGTTGAAGAGGAGCGGCGTGGATGGCAGCCGGCAACCTGAGTTTTTAGCCGTCCGGCCGCGACTCATATCTAGCACTAGTCGTTTATTATCAAAACCATTAATTCCATTGATTCCGTTATATCCGTGCCTCCTCTACGTACCGTAGAGGTAGTAAAAAACCGTATAGTAAAGCAGTAAGCGTAAGTAAAGTAAGGTAGTAAGTTAACCTTGCTATCGCTATCGTATTTTATTTATTTTATCTATACTAACTATTAATATTATTATTAAGAACATAGCTAACCTATATAGCTTCGCGGATACTAATCTATACGTCTAGAGCCTCGCTACCGCTCTTACGCCTACTCCTACTACCGCTCCTACTACCGCTCCTATAGCGCCGCCTATACTACTTTAACTTCCTAGCGACCTTAGCGACTTCCGTAAACCTACTATAACTAATACGAAGGACTTCTAGTATATTAGCGACGAGAAATAGGATAGCGCTATAGTTAAGGCCTAGTCTAGTAAGCGCCTTAAGCGTAAAAGCGGCCGTTAAGTCCTTATAAGAGCTAACTATAGAGGGCGCGTAATAGAGACTAAGGACGGTAAGTCTAGCTCTCGAGCGCTCTTATCTAGCTCTTATAGCTAATATTTTAAGGCTTCGACTACGCTATCCCTTACAATATATATCGCCGCCTTAGCTCTTAGCGCTATAGGATGTTTAAGAACGGACTCGGCTATAGATACTATCTAAATAAGGGTAAGACGGCATATAACGCCTAAATTAATTAGACTGTTAAGGCTAAGGTAGTAGAAGATAAGAATAATAAGGAGGCGGTAGTTACTAAGCAGCCTAGGACTAAAGAGTTAAAGGCGCGTATTAAGGCGCTAGAGCGGTAAAACTAGTTTCTAGCTAAGTAGTTAATTATCTAAGGCAAACAGCTTAAGATACTTAAGCGAGCTTTAGCTCCTAGCTAGCGTTTAGGAACTATAGGTAATAGTACGCTTACGGAGCGGACGAGAGTAGTCGAGAGTAGCCTATCTTTCGGCTATCTAAAAGAAAGATAGGAACTAAGAGCGATTTAAAAGGCTAGGAGTAGTCGAGAGCCCTTAGAAGCGGTCGAGAGCTGTTTTTTCTTAGCTAATTACTAGGCTAAGCGCGAATAATACCTATCTTATTACCCTATAATGTTTATAGTATAAGCCTTTTATTAAAGATTAATATATATAGAAAAGTTATCGAAATTTAGTAAGAGCTACTATAAGAGCCTACTAAGAGCCGTATAAAGATCGACCTTACGCCTCCTTTCTTAGTCTAAGCTATCTATTAGATAGCTATTATAGATAGGTACGCTTCCTCGCCGTAGCTAGCTATACTAGCTATACTAGCTATACTAGCTATACTAGCTCTTATATTAGCTATACTAGCTCTTATACTAGCTCCTATAGCTCTTATACTAGCTCCTATAGCTCTCTAATAAGATCCTCGTATAAAAATAGCTTCGATAGTAGCAATTATTTAACCTCCTTCGCCTTTCCCTTCTCGTAGGTAACCTTATCTATTACCCTGTTTATATCCTCCTACTTAATAACTATATACCTATCCCCTAATATTATAACCTCCTTTATTATTACCTTACCTTTACCGTCCTATAGAGCATTTAGCTCTAATATATCCGGAAAGCTATAATCCTCCGGTTTAGAGTTAGAGCTATAGATTAGGATCGGTAGATACTATCGACTAGTCGATAAGGAGCCTTAGCTAGCTAAAGGAGTAGTAGGCCGCTTAATCTTTACCTTAGAAGCGGTCCCTCTAGCCTTAATAAATTCTATAAACGCCTTTATTATATCCTTATCGATAGGCGGAGTAGGCGGAGTAGGCTTAGGCTTAGGCTTAGGCTATACGAGAGTAGGCTCGTGCTCTACGAGAGTAGTAGGCTCGGAGTAGTAGCTTAATAGAGGGCTCGGTAAAGGTCGCTCGGGGCTTAGGGGCTACTAAGAGCCTATAGCGAGAGCGCTCTTAAGGGCATTACTTAGTAAGAATTGCTCGATTAAATCTAAGGGCTAAGGGCTTAGAGTAGTAAGAGCGCCCTTAGAAGCAGGCTAAGAGCGGCTTCGGCTTAGCCTTACTATAGATCTATTAGAGTTAACTTACTAGCCTAGTAGATATTAGAAGCCGTAAGCTAGCGTACGGCTAGCCTCTTCCCTTTCTTATTCCTTAATATAGCCTCTAGGCTTATTAAACTGTTGCTGTTTGTATAGTAATAGTATAATATATATAGCAACCCTAAAGTTCCTCGTAGTTAGCTTTACTATTATACGGAAAGGATTAAGTATAGTAATAATATTGTCCGTAGTAGACGTACTCTTACTAGGGCGTATAGGTTAGTTAGTATTATCGTTATATCTTATAGCAACGTATATGTCGTAAAATAGCTCCTTATAGGCTCTTATAGCGGCTCCTTAATCCTCTTTAATAAGCTAGGTAAGGAACTACTCTAGCCGCTCCTAAGGGGCTCTTACCTTAATTAACGTATTAATATTATCCTCGAAATTAGTAATAATCTATTTATACGGCTCTAGCGGCTCTAAGTACTTAAAAGCTAGCTTACTAGTTATAGTAATCTTACTTAGAGTGTAAATAATAGTAATCTTAAGCCTAATAGGTCCTTTCTCCGCCTCCTTTCGCTTATTTGCTACTATAGCTAGTAGCGTCGTCGGATTAACTATATATTGCTTTAGAGGGTTCGAACTAGCGTTAGTATGCTAGCGCGCCTTCTTTACTATACTAGCCTTACGTATAGGCTCTATACGAGAAGATATTAGAGCGTAAAAGCCTATAGCCGAGGTAGAGGCGGAGGCGGAGGCGGAGGAGGTAGATAGCGTAAAGGGGTTCGAGGAAAGGGGATCGTCGAACTTAAGCTCTTACTACGCTCCTACGGCGCCCTTAGCCTCTCGCTACGCTTCTAGGGCGCTCTTATATCCGTATTACTAGTAAAAGCTATTACTATAGTCGTGCTTCTTACTAGTACGAGAGTAGAAGGGGATCTACGGGGACATAATAATAATAATAATAATAATAATAATAATAATAATAATAATAATAATAATAATAATAATAATAATAATAATAATAATAATAATAAAAATAATAATAATAATAATAATAATAATAATAATAATAATAATAATAATAATAATAATAATAATAATAATAATAAGAACGTATTAATTAATATTAGGTTAGAGAGCATGCTCTACTATAGCGAAGAATTCGACGGTACGACCTCTTAGCTATAGGCCTACTTCTTATCTAGGGCGTTCGAACTCTCTAAGAACCCCGCTATTAGCTAGGTATTTAGCTATCTAATAGCTAAGGAACTAGTAAGCCTATATATAAAGCTTATTGCTATTATTATCTAACTTAGTACTATCGAAAAGCTAAGGAAAGCCCCTAGTAGCTAGCTCCGTATTAATCTATTATATTATAGGCTTAGAGAGGTAGGAAACGAGATCTATATAGTTAGCTAGAGGTATCCGAGAGCGCCTAAGAGCCGGAGAGCGCCTAAGAGCCGTAGCGAGAGCCTTACTAAATTTATTCTTTCGCTTAATCTACTACTATATTGTTAGATTATCCGTATCGAGCCTAATACCGTAGAAGTACCTACTATTTAACTCTGGATATTTATAGAGCTTTCGTAGTATACTAGGGATGTAATTAGGGATWTCGTATTATATACGGATGCTTCTATTATTATAAATATCTATAAATAGCTATACTATAGTACGGATAATAGGGACGTATATTACGAGAAACGTAATACGGTCGCTTTATTCGGCCTTACTATATAAGCTAGAGTTACGTAGGTTAATAAAGTAATCGCGCTACGTATTAATAGCTACTTTCGTAAGCTCGCTCTACTAGTATTCGATCGTGTTATTGCCCTTACTCGTTATATACTAGAAAGCTTTATTAAAGCGTAGGTTATAGCCCTCTTAATGTTTACGGAATATTAGATATACATCTACTATTATTAATGTTTTAACTCTATAGTTAGCTCTAATAATCTAAGGCGTACGGCCGAGTTCGTACGTAGTTAAGAGGTATTAGTAAAAGACAGAGAATTTCGTCTTAGCTATAGTTCCTACGTAATACTAGACGATATTACGTAAATATACGTTAATATATATATAGATCTAAATACTAAATGTAAGGGTGTTGTAAATAGGGGGTCTTAATACTAAGCAGTAATTCTTAGATATATACGATATTACCTAGGGAGCGAAAGGGAACAGGTAATAAGGATATTGCCCTTTTATAGGATTGCGCCCGGTACTAGTTAGGCTCGGCGGTGCCGTAGAGGTACCGTAGAGTTATCCTTTAGCCGTCGCATCTATATAGGGAAATCCTGCTAAGGGTGTAATTCCCTTATTCTTTCTAAGAGGGATTCCCTAGGTAAGGGTTTAAAGGGCGGTGTCCCGCTCCTTTAGGGTCCCCTTATAGTATGCCCCCCCCCCCTTAGTGCCCTATCCCGGAGCACTTTTCCGCATTTTGTTTCCTATAGTTAAAGGACTATAGCCCCGGTACCGCTACGGTACCTCTACGCCTTATCTTAGGTGCAGCAGCGTAATATAAGCAATATAAGTGAATTTGGTTATTTACTTTTGTTTTACTAAGTGTTAGAAGCCGAGAAAATTCACTTATTTTTCCTTATAAAGCCTATTATATTTACTTTTTTCTGTATTCCTTTTTATGTAGGTAGTGTAACCTTATCTTTAAGGTGCCGCTAAGGTGCTTTTCTACTTCTGCTATAAAACACTCGTTAGTTATAGGTTATTCTCCTTTATTAATACTATTATCTAACTCCGCTATTACCTTTACTCTACTACTACGCCCTTTGCTAAGTAGCATCCTTCCCCTCTTGCCTAAGGACGAGGCCTTCGATATTCGCCGTAATCTAGAGCGTTACTAGCGTTATCTAAATACTCTTTATAGTTCCCCTCCTCGGCTACGGCGTCGCCCTTAGACAATTATAGGTAACTATAATAATCGTCGCACTTTATAGAACAGTATAACCGCTTAGCTTAGTAGCGGTAGTAAGATGTCTACGACTCTCCCTCGCTAGGCCTATAGCGTAGGCGAGACTAATACCTCTAACGAGCCTATTACTAAGGTTACCCGCTTCCCTACTAATGCGCAGCCTCGGCTAGATATTCGAGTTTAGTACTATCGTACGTATATTACGGTACCTCTACGGTAGCTTTTAACTAACCGCGCGTATAGTCGAGTGTCTTCGTCGTTACTCYMCCGTTACTAGTAACCGGAACACCCTTACYAAGGCGAAGTAATTACCTCTTAATTGCCCTTACGACTACGCYTCGTAGTCTCCTAATAACTRYACTAATTATAAGGGTAATAAGTCCCGCCYCTAGTRCTATCCTCTRCTATCTAAGATAGCTCGTGCTACTAAYATCTTAGAGTACGTATATATCTCTACGGCACCTCTATAGCACCCTTACTAATCTTTTTATAGCTTCGTCGTACTACCGAGAAGACTCCCCCTAGTAACGATCGCGACCGTYRTAAGGTCCGCTTCCGTAACTACGCTTCTAAGTTCTATCGTCGTACGAAGTAGACGGGTACCGACTACCTTAAYRATATAGAGTCTAAGGGCATTATTAARAAGGTAAAGCGTGCTACGAAGGGCAATAGTGCTAATTAGCCGACTTAGAACTAGTRGGCTACGAGGGATATCGAGGYWRTAAAGCGTCGTAAGGYRGCTTAGGAGATRTACYGTAATAGTAGTAGTAGTAGCGGCGGTCCGCCCTCGAATATAGTCGTAGATRCTRCTACTAAGAACGCGATTCTTATCTCCCTTCCTAATAACCGTACTCGGCGTTTAATTTAGTAGGGGAAGAGTACCGTTTAGGTCGCCCTACGGCAGCTCTACGGTACCTTTACGTTTTAAGACATTATTATACCTTTACTAAGAGTGCTAAGCGTTATTTTTAAAGATATTATTATGCCTCTAATAAGAGTACTAAGCGTTGCTTTTTAGATATTATTATACCTCTAAAGGAGAGTACTAAGCCGGTTAGAGTAATAAACTCTATATAAAAGAAACTACATTCTATGCTTTACGACTCCTTTTAGAAGGTCTCCCTCTCTTCCTTTTTAGTGCTAAGGCAGTTACCCCGCTCTACGGTAGCTCTACGGCACCTCTATTTCGCCTTCGTGCGGCCTCGTACTTAGTAATAAGAATTAGAGCATTCCCTATTTCCTCCTCCTATAACTATTTATCGTATTATAGTGCCTATTCTTTCTATTAGATGTAGTACTTCCTTCTACTACTATCGGTATTATCCTCGTATTTAAGGATCTTCTCTACTTCGAACTCTTCCCCCCCCCCCTTATTATCGCTATCCTCGTGTAGTTCTACTAGTAGCGGTATAAAGCTATCTCGTGCGGTGTATAGTTCTAGTAAGGAGACGTAGAAGATAGGGTAGAAGCGCTTTATTGCTAGTAGCAAGTTAAGCTTGTACGCTATCGTACCTATTCGTTAAAGGATTATAAAGGGCCCGAGATATTTGTTATCTATCTTACGGCTAGGCCGCTTAGTACGGATGTTCTTTCCCGATAGGAGGACTTTATTACTAACGCTAAAGTACCTCTACGCTACCGTGCGGTCGTAATAGCGTTTAAAGAGTATATCTGCGTAGAGAAGGCAGTTTCGGGCCTAGTCGAAATCGTCCCTTCTCTATTATAGCTAAGCGCTAGCCTGCTCGATTAGGGCTAGTTCCTTTATAGGGCGTACCCTCTAGCTTTGTAGTAGGTACTCTAAGTCGATAGCGCGGCTAAT
>NW_019716258.1:1488711-1615780 GCF_900074925.1 Ramularia collo-cygni
AGTTCCTTACGTCCTTAGCGAGGCGTAGCTAGAAGTACTTAGCCGAAAGGACGTCGGTAGTGCGCTATCGCCCGTAGTATCTAGCGGTAGGATCGTCGTAGTTACGATATAGAAGCTCCTACCGGAGGGTAACGGAGGCGGGAATATATACCTTTCCGTTATACCGAAGAAGTCTATCTTTATCGGTAGTCTAGGTCTTAGCTAAGCCTATTAGTCTGTTCGACCTTTACGGTACCTCTACGGTACCGTTACGCTCTTCCGTCGGCGTTAGGGGATCGCCCGGGGAATTTATAGTCGCTAAAGTAGCCTCCTTCCGTCTATTTTAAGTATAAGCGTCCCTTTACTAGACCTCTCGGATAAAGTCTTAAGTCGACTCTAGAGGCTCTCCTTAATACGCTACTTCGTCCTTATACGCTATAGCGACGAGAAAACGTAGTACGAGGGTTTTGCAATTCCTAGTACTAGTAGTAGCGAGTAATAAGCCTCCTACGGTGCTATCGAGAATATCGCTAGATAGCTAGCTAAAACTAGTTACTAGCCTCTCTAACCTAAGCTAATCGAGCTTATTATAGGATAATAGRAGACCTAGGTTCCTATATAAACTTTCCGGGTCGGTRCCGCGGYAGCTCTACGGTACCTCTATAGGGTAGTCCGCGTAGCTATCGAGCGTTATAACTCTTAGTTACTACTATAAGGATAGTAGAAGTCCTAATAGCTGCTCGTCTTTAGCCGTTCCTTTAAATCCTATAAAGTAATCCGGTCGACGGGATAAACTATTAGAAGGGTTCGTAGTCCCCTTCTTATACTTAATAGTAAAGTCGTACGCTACTAACCTTTCCGCAATCCTAGCCTAACGACTATCTAAGACCTTTATCGTTATAAAGTACTTTAGGTTATAGTAGTCGGTAAGAACTCGAATAGGGTACGCTACCCCTTCTAAGTAGTATCTCTAGACTTTAAAGCTTTTAGAGATAGCTATTAGTTCCTTATCGGGTGTGCCGTAGCGAATCTAAGGACTAACGAAGCTCTTAGAGTAGTAGGCAACTAGGTGCTAATATACCTATTCTGCCTCTACGGTACCTCTACGGTAGGGCTGTAGTAGGATACCGGCGTACGTAGTATTAGAGGCATTAGTAATAACTATAATAGGAAGCGTAGGGTCGAAATGCTATAAAAGGGGTGCCGAAGTAAAGGCATCTTTTAACCTTTAGAAAGCCTTCCCTACCTCCTCGGTCTACTAGAAGGGACCTCTTACTACCTTATTCTTTTTCTTTACTAGCACTATAGTACCGCCGGCAAGCATCTAGTTTAGGGGTCTAGCGATGTCTAAATATCCCTAGATAAAGCGTTAGTAGAAGTTAGTAAAGCTAAGGAACACTTAGATATCTCGGTAGCAACGTAGTTCTAGCTACTCTTAGATAGCAATAACTCTGTTGTTATCTATTATAACCCCCTCTAGTGTAATAATAAAGCTAAGGAATTCCACGCTCTTTATATAAAACTCGCACTTAGAGGGCTTAGTATATAACTTCTATTCCCGTAGACGTTATAGGACCTACTTTACGTGTTTCTTATGTTCTGCTTCGTTCTTAGAGTAGATAAGGATGTTATTAAGGTACACTACGTATATCCTGTTAACGAGGCTAGCTAGCGCATAGTTAATATATAACTAGAACGTTATAGAGGCGTTAGCTAAGCCGAACGGCATAACTAAGTACTTAAAGAGTCTATACCGCGTTTTAAATGCGGTCTTCTACTTATCCCCTTCCCGAATGCGGAGCCGGTAATATGCATCCTTTAGGTCTAACTTAGTAAAGATATAGGAGTAGCTAAACCGGTCTAGAAGCTTACTAATTAGGGGTAGGGGGTACCTGTTCTTAATTATAATGCGATTAAGCCCTCGGTAATCGACGTACAACCGTATAGTGTTGTCCTTTTTTAGAATAAAGAGGATTAGTACTCCGTAAGGGGACTTGCTTAGCCGTATCTATCCTTTAGTAAGAGCGTTATCTAAGTACTCTCGAAGGATCCCTAACTCTCGCTATAAGAGGTTATAGATAGGTAGTTAGGGAGGGTCCTTACCCTCCTTAAGGTTAATAGCGTAGTCGTATTACGAGTGTTGTGTAATAACCCTAGCTAGCTCTAGACTAAACATATCCGCCTAGTCTATATATTTAGGGGGGATTTCCCCTATCTCGGCTTCCTTAGTAGTAGCGATAGTAAGCATCTTCTAGTACACTTATCGAGGTAGCTCTTAAAGCTCTTCGTGCCCGGCGTAGGCAGCCTTATACCGCTCGTAGTATAAGAGGGCTACGATCTACTATTCTTTTCGATAGTTTAGATTAATAGTAGTTAGGTCTTAATTAGGGTTATAAACCGCGTAGGGCCCTATAGGCTCGCCGATAGTAGCATTACGGGGGTCCTACGGTACCTCTACGGTAGTATCGCCGTTTAAGGGTTTTTCTTCCTCTACTATTGCCCTAATTAAGTAGTTTTAGTCTCCTATTTAGAATACCGCTATACCGTCGATAAGGGCTTAAAGTAGGCGGTTTATAGGAAGGTCGGGAACCGTAGGGATATTATTATTAGAGGGCTTAGGCCCTAGGTCTNATTATTATTAGAGGGCTTAGGCCCTAGGTCTCCCTATACAAACGTTCCTTTTCTAAAACTAATTAAGGGGTCGGTAGCATTAAGCCAATCCTATTCTAAGACTATATCGTAGCTAGTAAATAACCCTGCCTAGAAGGTCTACTACGTAACCTTTACGGTACCTTCGCGGTCGGCTATAGAGACGTCTAGCTAGTAAGCTTTATAGATATCTATAGGGTAGTTATTTAGGAACCTAACTTTAGGTTTTAGAAGGTCTACGGTAGGTAACTAAAGGAGCTATATAACGTACTATAAAATAAGATTAAGCTACGCCCCGTAGTTAACGAGAGCCCTTAGGACCTTCTTCTGCCCGGTTAGTAGGGTTTAAAGGACATTAATAACGATACGTCGCTCCTTCCCCTTTATTTAATTCCCTAGCCGTAGTAAGGAGAGGGATGCGACTAGGGCCTCCTATTTCCCAACCCTTAAGGGTAAGAGTTCGGGCCGGCTAGCGGCGTAGGAGGATCTAAAGGACTTTAAGTAAAGGTTTAGGAGTAGTAGCCCCGTCCCCTTCCTCTACCTTTCCCTCTTAAGTTACTACTTTACCCGCGATTACCCTACGAAGGTACCGCAGAGCTACTACTAGGCCTAATTAGGGGTTTCTTATCTTCTAGGGTTTTCTTCGGTCCCCTCTCCCTATCTCTTCCTTTAGGATATAGGTAGTTCTTAATAAGAATAGCTGTATTAAAGAGATCCTTAGCTATCTTCGACTCCGCAAGCTTATTAGCTTCTAGGAATTTATCTTAAACGTCCTTCTATAACCGTAAGAAGTAGAACCCGATATAGTTCTCTATCTCCTCCTTATTATTTATAGGGGAGACTTTTAGCCTTAATTCCTAGTTAATAAGGTAGGACTAGAACTAGCCTACGGTTTAGTTATTACGTTAGCTATAGTTCTAGTACGTTCGGTGTATTAAGGTATGCTATAATACCTTAGGGAGGATTATATCTATAATAATTGTCTAAGCATCCTCCTATATTATAACTTTATAGTTACTACGCTAGCGTATAAGGGCGTTAGTAATCTCCTTCTCGGTAATTTTGGAGGTTGCCTACATACTACGGTAGTGCTAGTTAGAGAGGCTTATATTAGGGTGGTCCTAATTAGAGCAGCGAGTAACCGTAAAACGGCTTTCGCAGTCGCGGACCTACTAGAGATACTTCTATTAGTTTAGAGAGTCTAGTACGGGAGGGTCGCGTTTTGCTAGTTCGCGGAGGACGTCCTACGAAGGTGCCTCTACGGTACCTTTRCGGTAGCTTCGGTCTTCCGCGTAACTCCTAAGAGATTCTTGTCTTTTTCTTTTATTAGAGCTTGCCTCTTAATACTTAGATCGCTAGGCGACGAGCAGCTCTAGCCTCTATATCTAATCGATCGAGGCTTTAATAGGGTCTATAGCCTATAGAGTAGCAATTGCACGGTGTAGGTTATAAGGGACACTATTATTATTAATGCCCTCCTTAATAGATAGTTCTTTTTGTAATATAGTATCCGGAGGAGGGTTTTCTTCTCTAGGAGGTTCGCGGCTGCCTTATAGTGCCTTTACGGTACCTCCGTCTAGATCGAGCTAATCCTCTAGTCTAGCGCTACTACTAGGCGTTACATCTTCCTTATTAATAATAAACCCTAGAGGATTATTAGCCTCGGTACGTTTAGGTCGTACGGCTCTTTTTCCTACTAAAGACATTTTCGATAGGTTAGTAGGGATCTATAGAGCCGTTACGGTAGCTTTATAGTAGCGCTAGACTCGAATCGAGAGCTTATTTCGTACTTAAGACGGCTATTCCCTAGTAGGGATATAAGGCAATATTTTATAAGGGTGTTATAAACAGGGGGTCTTAATACTAAGCAGTAATTCTTAGATATGTACGATATTGCCTAGGGAGCGAAAGGGAACAGGTAACGAGGACATTGCCCTTTTATAGGATTGCGCCCGGTGCTAGTTGGGCTCGGCGGTGCCGTAGAGGTACCGTAGAGTTATCCTTTAGCYGTCGCATCCGTATAGGGAAATCCTGCTAAGGGTGTAATTCCCTTATTCTTTCTAAGAGGGATTCCCTAGGTAAGGGTTTAAAGGGCGGTATCCCGCTCCTTTAGGGTCCCCTTACACTAAATAGCTCTAGCTTATAGTATGTATTAAGAGACTATATATAATTAGATCCGCGAGCCCGAGGAAGTAGTAAGCCTATACGAACTCGCTTACTAAACGTCCTTATAATAAAGCCTATAGGATATATTCTACGAGCGATCTTATAGATACGGTCCCTAAGGATAATTAGTAAGAGCCGCTAGAGAGCGAGTAAGAGTAGCTAGTATAGCTAGTATAGCTAGTATAGCTAGTATAGCTAGAGAAGGGGCCGCTAAGGGCTTAGAGGCCGCCGAAGGAGCGGCCGAAGAAGCGGGTAAGAGCTTACCTACTAATTAGGTAATAGAACTTTCGTAGAGCTCTCGTAAGATTACGGTATTCGTAGTTATTAAGTATACTACTAGATAGTATACTTTTAAGAGCCTATATAATTATAGCGTTATAGAGCGCCTACTCTGCCTCTAGTATCCTCCTCTTAAGGCCTAGAGACCTACGTAGCCGTTAATACTACTATAGCGATATAGCGTATCCCTTAATATTAAGTATCTTATTATTAATTGTCTAACTAAAAATCCAAATCTAGAGGCTAGGGAGGTAATAGGATATAGCGGCAAAGGGTAAGATAAGAGACTCGAATCTTAAACTAATTTATTATAAGGTGCATAGCACTTAAAGTAGGAACTAAACAAGTGTGTTAATTGAATTAATTATCTTAAGAACTAAATATTAAGAATAAGTGTGTGCCTTTAGCCTTAGTATCCTAATTACCTAACTAGGGAATTACCTTAGAGTAGATTCCACTCTAAGCTCTCTTCCCTTTCTAAACCTATTAGGTTTTAATACTTATAGGACTTATTATCTCCTATATCCTACGCCTAAAAGAGCTTATTAATCTTCGCTCTAAGCCGTAGATCCGAGTCGTCGTTTATACGCCGTCTAGGCTTAATCTCTACTCCCTATTTACGGAGTCGCTTCTTAAATACTATAGGCTTAATATCTACGCCGTTCGTACGTAGCTACGCGATAGCCTGTTTAGTATTCTATAAATTATCGCGAAAGCGTTGTTTAATTTTATCGCGAAATCGCTCGATATTAATACGCGGCCGTAGTATAGGTAGGAGCCTAGGCGAGAGCGTAACTAGAGTAGTAGTTAGTAGTAGATAGAGGGCGGCGGCTATAAGGCGGTAGTAGTAGGGCGGTAGTAGTAGAGCGGTAGTAGTAGGGCGGTAGTATTAGGGCGGTAGTATTAGGGAGCTAGCTAGTAGTAGTAGTAAGAGCATAAGCGAGAGCGTAAGAGTATACCTTACGCGTATAGAGGGGAAGCACGGAACTAACGGAATTAATAGATTAATAGTAAGCGACTAGTGCTAGTAATAGGCTGCTTAGGTCCGTATAACATTCGTTAGTACCTAGAGCTCTAATTTAAGATCTTCCCTCTATAGCAACTTCTCCCTTATATTATAATATATCTAACTATAGATATATATGTTTTACCGTATAGCGATGTTAATAATATCTAAGAACTTATACGATTTAACTATCTCGACGATACCTAAACCGAATTACGTGCTCTACGGGCGCGTACGCTATAAAAATCGCCTAAGAAATTATCCCGCCWCCTTATAGATGCTATTTAGCATAACTAACTTAATGTATTAGACCTTTTTTTAAGAGAGGGAGTAATAGCCGACGCGCGTGTAGTTAGGGCTATAGTAAGCCCTATAACTTTTAAAAGGCGTCGTTAGGCTCTATCGATGTTATTTCGATATAGCTAGGATATTAACAAATAGTTAAGCGGTAACGAACCCCCGGTACTCTAGTAAGGACCCGACTACCTATTAGATTTTATTTTTTTCGTAGCTAAATGTTCCTAGTAAGGTCCTTAACGATTATAAACTTATTGCCTAGCTCCTTAAGTAAGGAGCCGATCCGAATGCGATATATAACATCGACGAGAGCCTACTTTCCTACGCGATTTTATATACGTCCCGGCCTACGATTTAACTACTCTTAAACTAAGCCCGTAGTCTTAAGAACGGGTAACTAATATACTACGTAGTAGAGCGTAAGGTTATAGACCTAGAGCTTATTAACATACTAGCGTAGGGCGGAGTACTATACGACGAAATTCTATAGTAGGATCCTAAATTATTTATCTATCGCGGCTACTTTATACGAGGAACACCTTTATATAGAGCGTATAAGCTTAATAATGTTCCCGTTATATAAGCTCTACTCGCTTTCGGCGCGAACCCGGCTACTCTAAGTATAAAAGATAATATACAAGTTCCGCTAACGCCGCGCTATTACCGCTAGTTAGTAGTAAGGCTTATTTCGTATATAAGGCCCTATTTATAGCAGCTAGTAAGGTATATAGGGCGGTTTTTATGTTATATTTAGCGGCTATTAATAGCGTGTTGTTCGTAATATAGGACCTATTTTATATTGTTCGGTAGCCGAGTAGTAAGTAGTTTTTTTTACCTCCGTAGTCCGTCCGGAATTAGAGCTCGTCTAGTAAAATCACTAAATTATATATAACGTAACATATAGCTATCTATATAAGGTGTTAGTTAGCTTATTTTAATCGTAAGAGTCTACTCTATAACTTCTATTATCGTATTTTAGAAAAAGAGTTGTTATTACTACGCATACTAAGTTATAATATACTAGCTTTATATCCGGCCTTACTCCGGAAATAATAACTCTACTACCTCCGCTATCTCCGAGAGCTCGGCTTTATAACCTTCGGATAAATCGTAATATACTAATACGTCTACTACCTAAGCACTAACTACCCTTAGTAGTAGTTCCTACTCTCCGTAGCGAATAGGAGAAGATCGATCTATTTCTACCGTAATATAAGCACCTATTCGAATAGTACCTCTAGCGTATAGACGGTTAAGCTAAATTTCGAATCGACGAACCGAAGTTCCTACGCCTTTACGCCTTTATTATAGTTAACGCCCTTACGTTACTACTACTAGGATATAAGATTAAGGATAAACAAGTAAATAGAGAGCGAAGGTAGGCTCTTAAGCGCTTCCGGTACGATAAAGAGTTATAGAGGCTCCGTATAATTAAGAAGGATAGTTTAGTTTACGAGGTTATATAGCGACACGAAATCTATAATATTATTACTACTAAGTACTACGCTCTCGGACACGCTCGACGAGGACCTATCGAAGCTCTCGTAAAGCTACACTTTTACGGCATTACGAAGGAGGACATTATAGAGGTTTTAAAGTATTATTAAATATACAACCTTCTAAAGATATAGCCTCCGAGGCCGAAGGGATTACTACTCGAACACATTACCGCTTAGAGCGCCCTTTTACGCGTATAACTAGACCTTATCGATTTTAGAAGCTATCTAGATAGAATTTATATCTACCTACTATATATTAAGTGTTATAAAACGAAGTTTAGCCGTGTATATCTACTTACCTCTAAAACAGCTATTAAGGTTGCCTTTTGCCTCTAGGATTTTATATTAATATTCGGTATAGCTAGCCTCTAGCAAATAGACAACGGCACTAAATTTAAGGGCGTTATTAAGCAACTACTTTAATCCTACGGTGTAAAGATTATATATAGAGCTCTATACTATCCTTAGAGTTAAGGCCTTATTAAATAGGCTAATAGTATCCTTAAGAGGCGTATTATAGTAGTAAAGATAGAGCTTAGACTAAAGGGCTAGGTCGTAGTAGCTTAATTAGCCTGTTCTATTTATAACAACATATAGCATTCGGCTATTAAGATAATACCTTATAAGGCGTTCTTCGGAAGGGATCCTCCTATGTAGCTACGGCTATATTTAGAAGCGGTAATAGCTATAGCTATCGACGGTAATATAGACATTACATTCGACGAGTTATAGCTCCGGCCTATTAAAGAGCCTACCTCTACCTCTAATAGCCGAGCGAGTAGCGTAGCTCTATTAATTATAATAGCCTTAGCGGACRTATATAATATCGAGTAGTTAGTAACCGGAGCGGCGTAGTTTAAAAAGGACGATATCTAGCCTATAGCTAATATAGATGCGGACCGGCCTTCTACCGGGTAAGAGGACCGCTAGCGTAGATTAGTTAGCCGTAGAGCTATCTTTAACATACCTCCGTACGAGCTAAAGGGCGTAATACGAACAACCTACGTATTAAGTACTAGTAATACGGCTAAGATTAATAATAGCCGCCGTATGCTAGATAAGCTCCTCCGCGTTAATTAACAGAGCGCTAATAACAAGGTAGACAGAGCTAGGAAGTACGATAATCTACTTAGCTTTTAAGTTAGTAATATCGTTAGCTACGTAATCCCTAAGCAGTACCGTATAAAGTTTAGCCCTATAGTTGTTAACTACTAGATTATTAAGCAATATAAGAACGAGGATAGTAAGTTACGTCCTCTATAGAAGCTACTTATACTATAGGGGCTTCTTAAGAACTACTAGCATACTCGTTACCTTACTCTAAAGGATTAGCTATATTAGATAGCCTTATTCGTTATCTACGTAGGCTATAAGAACGACTATATTACTATGTCTATAGCTATAAAGCGGCAAGGCTAAGTTAGCCTTAATAATTTATTAATAGCCTATAACTGCGTTAAGAGCATATACCGTACGTAAGCCTATAGCTATCGAAAGAACAACTAGCCTTATAACGAGGCTTATTACGGCACTAGTAATACGTGTTTAAATATAGATAACTACGGCTATTCTTCTAATAAGTCCCTTACTAGCGATAGCGAGCTTAAAGAGCCGGTAGTAATTAATAGCGATAGTAGTAAGGAAGGCTCTATAATACTAACTACTAAGCTACCGAGCGACACGCTATTTATAAGTGCTAGTAATATACTAACGTAGGCTAATAACGAGCCGTCTTCTTCGGCCGTTCGATAGCTTAATACTACCTATCTAATACCGGCTTTGCCGCCTTACCGTAGAGCTAGTAAGCGTAAGATTACCGCCTCTATAAAGGCTTAACTTAAGGGGGCGGAGCGGATTAAAAAGTAACGCCGTAAGGTAGCGATAATAAAGGCTAACGGTAAGGTAGCTACTAGCGTATAGAAGCGCATAATTACGAGAAGTAAGAGGAAGTAATATAGACACGTAATTAGTTAGTTAGAGCGATAGTAACCTTTTTAAACCTCTAAGTTTAACTTAATAATAATACTAACCTTCGCTTTATTAATAGCCTTATTTTTATTAACCTACGCTCTTAATCTATTACTAATCTATTACTAACCGCTCGAATCTATTACTAACCGCTCGAATCTATTACCTCCGCCCCCCTTACTCGCTCCGCTAGCGATAGCGACATTAAATAAGCCCTATTATATAAAACAGCCGTTCTTCTATATAGGCCTTAATTAGTAGCCGCACTAACGAGCTCGACACGAGATAGGCCGTATTACACGAAATAAGCCTTGGCACGAAAACGCGGCCACAGCGCGTAATAGTATACGAGCGAAAAAATCGAGACATGATCTCACTTTTCGAGTCCTACGAGAATGCAGAGAGATGTTGAAGGCTCAATTAGGCCGCTAAGGTACGCAATGATCCTAGATTCGGTTACCACGAGAGTTCCCCACCAACACCCTCCATCCAGTCCTTGTGCTTTTATGGGCTCTAGGCTAGCAACTTGAGTATAATCACTACACGCTTTCAAGAAAACTTATCGTAAGCGGCTGCCTGCCGAACTCTTCGCCCGATTGACGCAGCCTGCCTCTGGCTTTGAAATTCCATCTTTGGCTTCATTTGTCGTAACATGCCATGGCGTGAAATTTGTTGCAAAGGGGATATCGCCTAGAAAGCAAGCCATCCCGTCCGCTCTGGCCTATTAAACCATGTAATCGTTTGATCAGTACTCAGATGGGTGACCACTGGAGAATCCCAAATGATGAATGTCTATCTTACTTTTTGCGCTTTTTTGCCCCTTTTTTTTATCATTCCCTCTCCAATTCAATAGCCTATAGGAGCGGTGTAGACGGCAACCGGCAATCTGAGTTTTTGGCTTGGCTATAATCACATTTCACCTCGGCAATGCGGCACAGTCTGCCCCTTATCGACCAACGATAGACAGCTCACAAGTCCGAGACTCCATAAGCGTCGCTGGCGGTTGTAAGACTGTGCATCGGGCACAATTTCTACGATGCGAGTGCTTCTTTCGATCAGCTATAGGAACAACTATAAGACCCGCCATATCAGAAAATGGACTACATTTCTCTCCTTTTGGATTGGATGCAGAGTCACAAGAGTATGTATGCATCCTCGGCGCCGCATTGCGTTGGCGCTCTACTGAACTTACTATGCCGCAGCTCACGTCCGCATCTGCTCTGCTGTGATGGTTAGCGTGGGTTGCATTCTCATCGTCTCGTAAGAGAAACAAATGCTTTTACTATACGAAATTGAAAGCTAAAGTCTGCAGGTTACGATCAGAGATATCAGTGATATACGCTCTCGCATCTGGCGGTATCTACCTATGGATTGGCAGGCTGTCTGACGCTTGCGTAGTCACATGGTCTATAACTGGGACGTGGAATTTACTGTCCCATGTTATTGAATGCTGGCCCAATTGGCGTGATCCAAATGACACACAAATGGTAGAACTCACTACTGGCGGCGTACTCCTCGCTTGGGGATTGAAGTTTCTCGAAATCATTTGGGCAATCTAATGCAGCTCCTGTTGGAATCCCGCGAAGTGTATCTGTCGGTAAGTGATCGATGCGGTGCTCGATGCGGCRTCGAAAATTATTTCTCCTCTCTAGGGATGTAGTGGCTAATGTACTCGTTGCGCTGCCCAGCTTGACTTTACAGATACAATGGCACGCTGTTCAACGCCATGAGGATGATGATGTATACCTTTGCAGCGTGAACAAGTGCCTTGCCCCGAGCCTCTTGAAAAGAGCCAGCTATGTTGTCTCATCCGTACTTGGAATGATGCTCAGCGCTAGACGGGTTCTCACTTGGAAGAAATTACCTTCCGYAATCGAGACCTCTTCAGGTCAGGGATTTGCGATTGCATCGTCGTGCACCACGCGCCTGGAGGCCTTGCCTATGCCACGGTACATCTAGTGTAGATCTGCTGTAGCTCTTTGCAGGCAGATCGCCTAACAGCTACACGATGGATCATCACATACTCGATATAACCACGTCAAGTTCGAGCTTCCGCTTTTCGAACGAGCCCCACGCAACAACTGAGGTGGAACATCTTACGCCATATGCTTTCCTTTTCTGGAAGCTTGGTCGGGAGGGTACTTCAACTCATTGAATATGATTGGAAAACATGCACTGGAACTCGGGAGGGCGTGAAGATATAAAGAGCAGCAGACCCCAACCTAAGCCAAAAGCACTACCAGCTCGATCCTAAATCTCCTACAAACCCTCTATCCAAACCAAGCCTCGAGTTACAGACGATGGTGACACACCGTGCTTATACCACATTTGTGGCCGCTTACGTGTTCACCTCTCTGGTCGCTTTGGTATTGCCGGTGAACTGGCAATACGCAACGTATCCCGCTGTCGCCGGTATTATTGTCATCGTATGGGAATCTGCTTGTGGTCTCGGAGTCTGTATCGTCGTGGTACTGTGGGAGCACTGCTCCTTACCATCGTCACTAGCATCAGGATCAATAACTCCGGCCAAAGTGGTGTCTAAGATACAATACCCCATACCAGGAATTTCTTCTCTAAACTTCGTCTTCGGAGTGTCTCGAGGGGATCTATTGCCCATGCTCATTGGGGGATTTGCTTGACAGTTAGTACTTCACGAGGTAGGTGAGTAGAAGCGTCCGATTTGGATTGCAGAGAGAGAGCTGGGGTTCGCATTATGTTCTGACTATGTGCGAGAATCTGCGAGAGGCTTTTATAATCGAATGCTGCCTGGTCTTCGAAGTAATTAATGCATCTCCAAACTTCTTTGATTTGCCGTTGGAGAAATTGATGTTGTGTGCCGGTCTATAGTCGATGCTGTCTAGCATAGAGGGTGAATATCAAGCGCACTTATCAACAATGGTTGTTATGTAGAAGCTCCTGAACGCTTGGCGTATTCTGTTTACTACTTTTCAAGATAGAATCCCAACTGCCCTCCGCTCGCTTCAAGTTCAGTAATACCATTCCCCATGAATTCAAATCTATTCCTAGGGTTAAAATAACTGATCTCGAAATCCTCCGTCCGAAAAGCCTCCAAAAGCTGTCGATAATGCAAAATACTACCCGCATACATAGCAGTAACGCGCCCATCAGCTTTATGATTCTTATACCAACTTCGACATCCCGCCGACCAAACAGTCTTCTCAAGCCAAGCTTGTGAATAATCATTGAATTCGCGAACAATGTCAGGTTTCACGACGACGGATTTAATTCCCTGACTGGCGATCTTGTCGCACCATTTCAGAATGTAATCCGAGGAAGCGTCGAGAACTCCAAAGAGACTGCCATGTCCCAGAGGACTATTGGGTCCACTGAACATGAAGTAATTGGGCATGTGAGGCGCCGCGACTCCCATGTACCCTTCAGGCTGATCTTTCCACGATTCCTGGAGATTCACGCCTTTGAGGCCTGTCATTGACCACGGAGGTTTAAACGACACGTCAAAGCCTGTTGCGCATACAATCAGGTCAAATTTGGTCTCCTCTGGTKGCGTATCGTAAGGTGGTTGAGAGAGAATGCCGTTTGGCGTGAACCGCACAATTGGATCGTAGTGCACTGTTACGTTGTCGGCTGTTAATGCTTCGAGATAGCCAGGCCCCGGAGAAATTCTTCGACAGCCAACGGGGAAGTCTGGGATCAGTCGATGTGCCAGCTCAGTATCGCCTCCGAGTTTCTGCTTCATGAGATCGCCGAAGATGCTTCGGGCTGCTGCTTGCTGCGGGGAGTCCTTGAGGAAGAGGGAAAAGGATTCGTTGAAACTGTGCTCCATCTTCTGTCGAAGCTCTTTGAGTTCTTCTGGGTGCTCTCGGAAGCGTTTCTTGTCTTCGTCCGAATATGCAAAGTTCTTGCCTTCAGGGGTCATTTCAGCTAGCACGTTCGCGATAATCCATGTCGGAGTCCGGATATATGTGTGTACGTTCTTTGCTGTACGTTGCAGCTCTGGTAGGATCTGGATCCCCGAGGAACCATTCCCTATCAATGCCACTTTTTTGTCTTTCATCTCCAACGGTTTCCAGTTTGCGGTGTGTACGATCTCACCACTGAATTTCTCAAGATCAGGAATGTCTGGCCACTTCCAACTATTCAGAACACCACCGCCATTGATCAGAACGTCCACTTCATCGCGGATGGAATTCCCACCATGCTCAATTTCAAGCAGCCACTTTCCCCTCTCCTCTGACCATGTAGCACTCGTCAATTTGGAGTTGACTTGGACATAGCTTCTCAGTCCAAAGCTGTCCACCGTTCTCTCCATGTACTGAAGAATCTCCCCTCCACCGACGTAGAAGGAGCTCCRGTCTGGATTCGGGGCAAATGGAAAGCAATACTGCATGCATGCCACATCAGTAAGTCTGAGTTCGATTATGTGATCATGTAAGGTACATACGATATGAGCCGGCACATMACAGGCTACTCCAGGATATCGATTCTCTCGCCAAGTACCTCCAATATCTGGGTTCTTCTCGTAGATGATGAGATCCATGTAGCTGTTGTCGCCCACGTACTTGTGCTTGTAWGCGAGGTTCAAGCTAGCGAATCCAGCACCGATTGCAGCTACACGTAGTTTACGACGAGTGAAGAGCGGCTGCTCGGCGATGTTGAAAGAGGTTGATGCCATTGGATGGGAATTTGGAGTCTTGGGTGAGGAGTTGGAAGACTTTCGAAGCCGATGAAGGCATGTCTTCCAGCTCCCCTTCGAAGGGGGTTATATGTAGAGCAGGCCGAGTGTAATTTGCTGTAGTTGCCACAACGGCACGGCGGACATTTCTTTAGTCCGCAACAATTGAATTGGATATTGCGGCGGTCATGCTAGGCATACCTATGCCTCGGTAGCTGCAGCCGCATGCCCTAATTGATGAAGTCTAATCTGCATTCAGCACTCTTGATTGGCAGAAGATCGACGGATAGCCAACGAGAACAGTTGGTTGTTTCAACATCATGAACTCTAAAGCGCAACGGAAGAACTACACGGCAGTTTGCAAAGTCTTCATGGTGGAATGCCGGATGTTCGTTTGTTCCGTACGGCATATTGAACATGTCGGAGTTCTCATCTGCGTGACTTTGCCTCATTTTTGGACATGGTCCAATAATATCCATTCATCGACCGAAGCCTCGCGGACAGAGTAGATTGGATCGACTCAGCTCAGCTGGTGAGGACGTTGTTTGCAATCAGATCCCGGTACGGGCAAGGGTTATGTCTAGGAGTAACTACTCCGACTCTCTATCGTATAACTAGACATCGCCTAAGATGGCCTAAATATCGAGACAGGCCTGGCGTAACAGAGGAGAGGAGAGGAGCGCCTAAGAAGGAGGCAAGGGAAGATCAGAGTACCACCTCGACTACGTTCGCAGATAAAAGACTATCCGGCCTATTAAACAATGTAATCGTTTGATCAGTACTAAAGTGGGTGACCACCGGGAAATCCCAAATGTTGAATGTACCATGTCCTTTCTACTTCATGATTGGGATCGTTGTTTCGGACCATCATGTACTTACTATAGTAACAAGTACAATACTCCGTACGAATTGACTCGAATTTCTTCATAAGGCAAACTTTCAATCCCACGCTGCRAAGCTCAGTTGCTATCACGATTTTAATGGCATAGATCTACCCTAGGTATCCTTGAAAACCAAAAGGCTCGTTAGAAGTACAGTACGTTGGGTTAAAAAAGGGGGCGAAGTAACAATTATCAGACAATATTCTTTCACAAGCTACTTCTTATTAATATATTCCTCTATTATTTATTCTCCCCCTCTCTCTGAACGATCATAGTACGCCACTATTTATACATATAAGTGATGCTTTCGGATTACGAGATCTTGTGAGCATATATACATACCTTGGGGTTTAAGAAATAGATGGGAATCCCCGCCAGGAAAATTCCTATAAAGAGGGCAAAGAGCTATTCGTTTTGGTATCCTCAACTCTCCAACAGCGGTGCTGAGCGAGAGAAAAGATAAATTATTCTCGTCATGCTTGCTTTACTTACCAGCATATACGCGGTGAGATAGTTCCAGGTATGGACCATTGGAAGAATGCCGAATGAAGCCCCATGTATTTGCAAATGTCAATCATTATGCCAATGAGGAAGAATCGGAGAAGCATTCGAAGGAGATTCCAGAACTGACTGACCGAATGAAACGATATTCTTCACCCCAACAACAAGCACAAGTGCAGGGCCCGGATTACTCGGATAAGCCTCTGCGGCAAAATGCGTAGTTGTAATAATGCACACAATGAAGCCGAATTGCAACAATGTCCATCCTTTTTATCAACGGTCAGCTTTTGCACAAACGAAAAATTATATCTGCCTTTCCAACATATATACATACCCATAATAATCCCCCATGAACTATACCCCTCAGGTCTAGCAGCAGCCAAAGCATACACAACAATCCCGATCCCACTCACAAGAGTCGGACAGATGAGAATAACCAATGTATCTTCCGGATGATGCACGCCGTTTCGACGTTTTGCAAGCCAGAGGTTCGTTTTGTCTCCGCCCCAGCCTGCCCAGAACATTGCGAGGAGGGCTGCGGGTAGGATGCCGCACTAGATAGAATTAGTTGGGGAAGTTAGAAGGAGGAACAATCTTCGTTGTTCAAATTCTCATATTTATTTGCCTGTCCATGGAGTAGAAGTAACGTACGTTAACAAGTCCTACGGAACTTTGACTCCATGTGTAATTTTCAGTGAGGATTAATCCGTAGGTTAAACTCATGGAAATACCAACGCCTGTCCAAAGTTAGTTAGTTGTTGTCCCATGTTAAATCAATCAATCACTCGCATGAGATATGCAGGCCGTGATGGGATAAATCATACCTAAACTGATAGAAGTAGCAAAGATAGCCCAAATCACCGCTGGCGAACTCAAAGCCGAGAGCATTTTGACAATGACCCCAAAGCCGATTCTGAATCCATTGGGAGCTACGGAGCTAATGGGGTGGAGTTCCTGCCAGTAGGATCGCTTCTTCTTCTGTCCCCCAAGAACGTTGTCCGAGGAGATTTCAGGAATCGTAGACGCGGTTAATCGCCCCTGTGCCTGTGCCTGTTGTGAAGAGATGACGCGTGTGACGCCAAACTCATCAGTATGCCATTCTTGCCCCCGGATGGACATTGGACTTCGTGCGTAGCGGGTTTCGGGCAGGCAGAAGAATAGTAGGAGGAAATTTAGAGATACTAGGATTGTTAGAAGCCAGTAGAACCATCTTTGATAGAAACGTTAGTAGGTGTCCAATGCCCAGGCTCACATGAGAGGGGGGGTGGAGTAGCTGACCTCCATCCAAGGTCTGCAGCTAGATAGCTGACAGTAATAGTGAAGATTGCATTGACGCAGCTTTGTGTACCCCAGTAGAATCCGAACAAAAGCCCTCTCTCGTCGAGAAAGGAGACGTCGGTGATGACTAGAGGGAGGACCTGKAAGACGTCAGATTCATTCGAAATTTCGGAATGTATGTAGAGAGCAGACATACGGATTCAGCCGCACCGGTAGCAACGCCTTGTAGAATTCTACAAGCCATGTGTGCTTCATAGGACTGGCTCAGTCCCGCCCCGATCGTAGATCCGAGAAGAAGAAGACAACATCCCAGCAAGACTGGTCGGCGACCGAAGACGATGGATAAGGGAAGAATGAGGAATGCTCCTTTTTGCTCTGAAAGTCAGCCATGTTCACTGTCCATATGTCAACGTGACATATTTATAAAAAAACTGTCGCTTTTTTGAGGGGGGGACTTGCCGAACGCCATAACCAAGCTTGGATACGTTGTCAACTTGACGATTTCCGTCACATCTCGTCCACTGGACGCATATTCCTGGATCCAAAATGGTAGGATGGGTCCTGCGCCCCCGACGAGCACTAGAGAGAAAATGGAGTACCAACAGCATGAGATTAGGACTCCCAATTTGCGCCATTTGTGCATGTTTAGAGGGTCGTTGGGATCTGAGGATGGGATGGGGATCCGGCGAACGTCGCCTTGGTCGTCGAGAAGATTGATGTTGCCATTGACTTGGGCATTGGAATGCTTGTTGGTAGCCTTTTCGTCGATGAATTCGAGATGGTCCATTGCGGCATCACGATCTTTCGTCGGAGTCGCCATGGTGTTGTGTGTGGAAGGAGCGTCAAGGGAAGCGTGTGTATGATCTGATTGATCAAAATTGGTAAAGACAAATCAGACGGGAAAAAAAAGAGAGAGGGGGAGGAGGGGGGAAGAGATAATAATGAGTTGACAGATGAAGTATTGATTGCGAACCGACTCAACATGAGTCTACGTCTTGTGTCGATGATTTAGCATCCACTGCGATATCGATGTCAGTAAGGCTTAGTATGCCTTAAGTATAGAAAGAGGCTGGATTAATCGAGCATCGGAGGTCATCCAAGGTGGGACCCACCACATCCCCGCATATGTATATCTAATTGATTCCATGGGGTCGTGTTAGGGCTCTGTGTGATTGTCCCGGCTTCAGTGGAGGCTTAGTACTTAGTCGAAGCAGCACGGTATATAAAGTCGGTATCGGAAAGCTCTCTCGCTCTCCTCATCAATAGCCGAAGGAGTAAGGCAGACAGACGTGAGCCCCGCCCACTTTCCGCCCACTTGCGAGGTGGACATATGGAAACTCCCCCGCTGCGAGTCGGCCACAAATCCACTTCCGTGTCAGGTTGGTTAGTTTGACTGGAAGGAAGCCTGTTGGTTGGATTGTCTGCTATATATGAGTACTCGGCTTACAATGGACCGACGTTATCGAGAAGAAGTAGGCATGCTAAGTAATCAAACTGTGCATTGCTCGACTCCCTACAATTGCACAGAATGACTACAATTCCGACCTGTCCTTTCCAAAGCCCAAGGGACCTCTTCTCCGATTTCGCTTCCTTGAGAAAGCAGCCCGGCTTTCCATTCTCCTCACATCTCAATGCCCACGTCGTTTCCAGATACGACGATATAGTTTCCATCCTCGACCGACCCGATATCTTCTCCTCGAAGCCGACGATCCCAGAAGCTCCTGCTTTCGTGAGAGATCTGTTCGCTGGCAAAGTACCGGATGGATCCACGCTTTTGAATTGGGACAACCCCGACCATGATCGCTTGCGCCAGTCCGTTGCGTCCTTTTTCGTCCCGCGTAGGCTTGAGCGCTTCGCTCCCTTGATTGCTCGTGAGGCTCATCAGCTCATMGACGAGTTCGTTACACAAGGCAGTGCGGATCTTAAAGCCGCCTTTGCACTACCTTTGCCCTTGAAGGTCATAGCTACTGTTGCCGGTCTGGATCCTGCTCGATGGGAGTGGATTGGACGCTCTCTCGCTTTATTCGGGGGACACGCAGCAATGCGGACGGGGACTTTTGAAGAACAAATCCAGGGCATCCTGGACCTTCATGACTATATCGCGGACTTGATACAAGCGCGCAAGTCGGACCGTCGCGACGATCTCATCAGCCACATCTGGGAACAGCGCGATGCGGGAATTGTCAAGATGACCGACATGGAACATCTGATGATGATCCCGGGTCTGTTGCTTGCTGGACACGAAACGACGACAAACTTCCTCTSCATGTCCATGTCACACCTGCTGTCGCGTGGAATCTGGGAGGATGTCTCGAAAGATGACGAAGCCATCAAGGAGGCTTTGGAGGAGCTTTTACGGTACGAATCGGCCATTACGGGCATGCGTCGGGTTGCCACCGTCGAAACTTCCATCGGTGGYTGTCCCGTAAGTGCAGGTACGCCATTGTTCGTAGCGTACAATTCAGGCAGTCGTGATCCGACCAAGTTCCCGGATCCAGATCATCTCCTCCTGGGCCGCAAGACAGGTGTTCAGCATCTCGCGTTTGGGAAAGGTATCCACGCATGTCTGGGCGCACCGCTCGCTCGGATCTTGTTGCGTGTAGAGATGCGTGCTCTGGCAAGCCGGTTGCCCAATCTTCGCTTGAAAATCCCTTACGATCAGATCCAGTACGACAGCATACACGAGGGTCGCGGCATCGAGAGTCTGGAGGTCTGTTGGGACACGGAAAATCTACCCAAGGTACCGGCCGACCTGTTGCCAACCAAGCCGCCTATTACCATCAAAAGGGACGATCTTTCACTCCGGGTTGTGCAAGCAACAAAGGTGGCGGACAGTGTTCTTCAGCTCGTATTGGAAACAAAAGACCACGAAAAGCTACCAAGTTGGTCGCCAGGGTCCCATATTGATGTCAAAGTGGGAATTCTTGGTTACCGGCAGTATTCGCTGTGCTCGAACGTAGGACATCCCGRACAGTGGCGCATAGCGGTCCTCCTCGAGGAACAAGGCTCCGGAGGTTCACAATACATACTCCGACAACTGTGCCCAGGCGATACTGTCACTGTTCGCGGTCCGCGTAACCATTTCAAGATGGAACCGAGCCCAAGGTATCTGTTCATCGCAGGCGGAATCGGAATCACGCCCATCACATCGATGTTGGAGGTGACAAAGAAGGCCGGGAGCAATTACAGACTCATCTACCTCGGACGCGCACGATCTTCCATGGCCTTCTCGGCCGAGCTGTCTATAGATCCAGCGGTTAAAATCTGGCCTCGGGATGAGAATGGAACTTTTGACGTTGCTTCCCTCGCCGCCGAAGATCCCGCTTCTTTGAAGATCTACTGTTGCGGACCTGCAAGACTTCTCGAGGCGGTCGAAAAGGCCTGCGCTGCTTTCCCAGCGGGAACGCTCCATGTGGAACGATTCACAGCTCTTGATCAATCCGCCCAGGTCAACAGGCGCTTCACGGTGAGAATGAGCAGGAGTGGAAGGATCTTGGACGTACCGCCCGAACGCACCCTCCTCGAAGTTTTGAATACAAACGGGGCAAACGTCTTATCGACCTGTTCAAAAGGCACGTGCGGCACATGTGAGGTTGCGGTGGTGGATGGCGTGCCGGAGCATCGGGATACTGTATTGACAGCTGGGGAGAAGTTGGAGGGGAAAACTATGATGCCGTGCGTGTCGAGATGTGTGGGAGACATGCTCTCGCTTGATCTCTGGTGATAGTGTATAGATAATCTTCACTTTGAGTACATGCACTTCTCATGTAGGCTATGCGTGGCGAGACCTAACATGACCATGAAGTTAGCCTTACCTTACACTCACGGACCAGGAGATTAGCCAACCTAACACGTCCACTGAGCCTCATCCTTATGTCCAGAGAACGACGTTTCATTCCTGAGCAAGGACCGACTCTGTCCACCGGATGTTAAAACCAAGGGAAAGTCGGCAATGGCGAGGATCGGAAGGTGGGAGCTGTCGGCACGAGTGGGCGGATTGCTCTTGTCCCTTCCGTTGGGGACGGGAGTTGTGGTCTCGGAGGAAGTGGACGGGCATGTATATATATATGTAGCATCTATTTGCCGTCGGAGGTTGTTCGGCCCCACAGAGGCCTCTCTAGCATCCTAGGAGATGATGGCGAAAGTGGGTCTTTGGCTATGTATGCGAGAACAGCTTTCCATGCGAAGGGGCGCTGTAGAACAACTTCGAAGTGGGGGACAATTGTTGGACAAAGGTGGTGAGGTTTGTGGGGAGGACATGGAAGCCCGCTGGAGGTTCCCCTCCTGTAAGACGCTGGGTGGGAATTGAAATATGTACCAACTCGGACGCTATATAGCACCTCGCTCAAACTATCTTTCCACTATATATTCCTCGATTTGGAGGAGGTGGTAGACCCGAAGCAAGCAGTCGCTCAGTTCCAGAGCGGCTTACTCTACTCGTTTCCCCGAGTTGCATTTTGTTGGTTGTTAGCACGTCAGGATGAAGACTCTTTTTCTTCTGCTTGCCATGAGCAACGCGCAGCAAATCTACATTGATACTGGACCAATCCAACCGCTTTGTGGTGGCACATCAAAAGGCTGACGTCCCTTCGTACGACGGCGCTACTCCGACATACAAATTCTCCAACTTCGGCTACACGCAGAGTACCACAAGACGCACTGCCGTTTCAATCGCCTCTCCAACCTCGACCACGACATTTGCACCCCCGTTTGCGAGCCTGAGCAGCTTGTTACCATCCATCTCCACAACGACATGGGGCAACTGGAACCCCCAATGATACCAAAGCCACGGATACGGCGGAGCCTTATGGAAGAGCTGCATGGAGCGCTCAATGGGAGCGTGCCCAACTACCCAACTTCACCTTTACCGGAATCTACAGCACCACGGTTTCCCCCACGCCAGTACCCACATCGGAATTGATTCTACCTCCCACCGATCCATTTGGTCCAACAGACTGTTACACTTTTCCCCCGGATTTCATCCTTGGTGCAGCAGGAGCTGCGGCGCAGGTCGAGGGCGCTGCTGCAATGGAGGGCAAAGGACCTTCCTGGGCCGACAGGTTCATTGGTCCGGAATTCGTGCTCGACATGTTCGATCAAGAACCTTGGGAAGGGGATCATGGGTACACAACCATCGAAAACTACTTTCTGTACAAGCAGGATATCGAGCGCCTTGCCACTATGGGAATGCCTTACTACTCGTTCAGTATATCCTGGCAACGCATCCTACCATTTACACTCCCAGGAACGCCAGTTAATCAGCAAGGTCTCCAGCACTATGATGATCTTATCAATTTTGTCCTCGAGAAAGGGATGAAACCCATCGTAACTCTCGTTCATATCGACTCGCCCCTCATCTTCTATCCGAACGTCAGCGAAGAATACATTGGTCGCAATCCAGAATACGGCTTCCTTGACTATGGCATGGGGGATCCGAGATTTGAGGATGCATGGGTGAACTATGGGAAGATTGTCATGTCTCACTTTGCTGATCGAGTGCCAATTATTTGGGTGACGTGAGCTCCCCCGAAAACTCGCTCTGGTGTGATGAAATGCTGACATCCATCCGTTCCCAGTATCAATGAACCCATCACTGGCGTCGACCGAGGTGCCTCTATCTACTCCGTGATCAAAGGCCACGCACGCCTTTGGCACTTTTACCACGACGAGATCAAAGGCACAGGGAAAGTAGGCATGAAATTCAACGACAATTTCGGCATTCCTCTAGATGCAGAAAACCCCCCTGGACATCGAAGCCGCATACCAATTCAACAACGCAGAGATCGGAGTCCTAGCCAACCCCCTATTCCTAGGTCAAGACTACCCCCGAACAATTCAAACTCGCGGTTCCAGATTACATACCTCTAACGGCAGAAGACCTCACATACATGAACGGAACAGCAGACTACTTCGCCATCGACGCCTACACCACAACCATTGTCTCCGCTCCACCAGATGGCAGTAGCATCACAAATTGCTCCCTAACCGGCCCTTCGCACCCTCTCTGTACCCTCAATGCGTAACACAGCAATCCACAACAATCWCCGGCTGGAACATCGGCTACAAAATCCAAAACCTTCCCCTACATAACTCCCACCTATTTACGTGCCTACCTAAATTGGTCCTGGAACACCTACCGCAAACCAGTCTTCATAACCGAATACGGATTCTTCCGTACCCCATGAAGTCGAACTCCCCTTAACGGAACAACTCTTCGACACCGCTCGCAGTCAATACTATCTCAGCTTCCTACAAGCTATGCTACAGGCCATCTGGGAAGACCACGTGAATGTTCTTGGTGCGCTGGCTTGGTGTTTCGCTGATAATTGGGAGTGGGGGGGATTTTGAGAGTACGTATGGTTTGCAATTTGTTAATATTGTACTACGCAGGAGAGGAAGTATAGGAAGAGTTTCTTTGATATGATGGATTATTATAATAATACTAGAAGTGGGAGGAAAAAATCTGATTAGGATTAGGTACTTAGACTGCGAGAACTCAAGAGAATTGTAGCGGTCGGCTGTCTGTTAGTCATAACTGCCACGAGAGAAAAAAAAATCCAGGTTAGATCGACTCTTGCTGATAACCTTAGACGATCGAGGTTGCTAACAGTAAGTATAACGGGCGCGAGTCCTGCTTGCTTAAGATTACACACATCCATCTACCTTTTGGCATTTCCGACACCTAACCGGACGAATTCTGGATCACGACACTCCCCATCTCCCCCTTGGGGCACTATTAGGGACCAACGGCCTCAATCTGTTTTGCAAAAGATTCATCAGATTGTTGGATCAAAGAAGTTCAGAATTCATTCCCTCCCAATATCTAAAACCAAAGGCATTTCTCGTTCCCCAAAAAAAAAAACGTCGACAAAAAAGCGTGTCCGTGTTTTTGCCGGGGGGTATCATCCATAGAACGCAACACACACATTTCATTCCCTCAAACGATAAGACTCCAAAAAAACACAAAGAGGAAAATCTATTTCTCATCTCGCAGGAGTATCCGGGATATCCCATATACTACTACCCTCTTCTTCTGGCTTCTTCGGCGGCGCTGTGCCAAAGGGAATAGGTCCTGTGCTGCTAAAGACGGGCAAAGTACGGCCGTTGTTGCTGGATGATTGGGGAGGCGTGGGCGGGATGATGGAGGGTGGAGGCATATACCCCGCGTTGGTCGGCATGGTCGGTAGAGGAGGCATGTAGATAGGATTGCTCGACATGGGTTGTGGTGGCGCCTGAGCCGAAAACTGGTGTTCTGGAATCTGCTGGACGACGGGCATTTGAGGAGGTGGAGGCGCTGTACTGAACCCTGCAATGTTGGATACCATGGAAGGTGCTGTGTTCTCTGACATCTCTGTGTCTATTGTGGTGGGATCAGGCAATGTATGTGCTTGTTGATGCAGGA
The DNA here is from genome assembly GCF_900074925.1 of Ramularia collo-cygni. NCBI lineage: Eukaryota > Fungi > Ascomycota > Dothideomycetes > Mycosphaerellales > Mycosphaerellaceae > Ramularia > Ramularia collo-cygni. The sequence continues at coordinate 1,513,271 of NW_019716258.1, forward strand.
ACAGGGGTTGGTTGGATGCCGATGGTGCATGACCAGGGGTAAGCTTCGCAGGCGGCGGCATAATCGGTGTCTCTTCTTGAGCAACATCTCGCACAAGACTCGCGCCGTTCGCATGCATAGCGTAGTCTCCAGGCGTGAAATCCGTAGTAGGCTGTGAAAGGTGAAGTCCCTTAGCCGGCTCCACATCTTCTTTCTTTGCTGGGAACTGATTGATAGCCCCGCCGGCTGGCTTGGGCACCGGGAGACCACTTCTCACAACGGATTTGATGTCTGCACTCCCTGCACTGGGATTCGGCCCAGAATTTGAAGCTCGCGCTGCACCCTCTGCCGCTACTTTCTTTGCCGCAGTATTGATCCTCCGGGTCTCAGCGGCTTTTAGTGCTCGTGCTCTCCGATCCGCGTCCAGCTTGGCCTTTTGCTTCGCATCGTGCTCCTCCTTGGTGGCGCTGTTTTTGAGCGTCAGACTAGTCTTCTTCATGCCAGCCGTGATGCTATCGATTCCGTCCGACGCTGTGGTAGGCGTCGCAGCGACAGTCGCATTCCCAGCGCGACTGACTGGGCGTGGAGGGACAACTGAAGAGCTCGTACTTGATCTGGGGGAGGTCGGTGCACTGGAGCCCGCTTTTCTTGGCTTGCTCGGAGCTCGAAGCTTCTTGTTGTTGATCTGTGAGCCAGCGGCAGGCACAGGCGGTGGCTTCATACCGCCATGCGAGGCGTTCGTGAACTCAGAGGGAAGTATCGGCATTGGAGGCGCATCTGCATCGATCGCATTACTCGAGATATCCAACGCGCTGCCATCGCTAAGACGCCGGCTTGCTCTCCTCTGCGGTACTGGAGTTGCGGATGGCAAGACTGTGATCGTCTCGCGTCTGTTCGCCTTGTTTTCGGCGCGGCTTGCAGAAAGAACACTTTCCAGATCGTCGCTAGTGCTGTCGGACTGCACGGGACCTTTGGCTTTACGATCTCGCAGCTGTCTAGGTTGGGTGGCATCGCCGGAAGTTTGTGTTGGAGCTGCCGGTTCCTTCTTCACCCGTACACCTCCGAGTTCCTCTGCGGTGAAGCTCTTGGTCTGCCTCTCCGAAGGAATCAACAATTTGGAGAGCTCTTGAGTGGCAACGACCCAGTCAACCTCCGGTGGGGGAGGTGTTGGTCCGCGTGTGGGTATTGGAGCGTCCCTCATAGTCCCGGCAATGGAGCGAGCAAACTTGTTCGTGTCAACGACCTTGTAAGCGAAAGATTCTGTCGGGGTGGCATATGTTGGCTGAGGGCCAGTTCGGACCTTTTTTGCTTGCGGAGGTGGAGGCGGATTGACTTTCATTTCCAAGGCAGTCAAGTTCTCGGCAGACCACCATGACTTGTCATAGCGCAGTTGTTGCGTCAAACCAAGCCCATTGATTGACAATCCCGTCATCTGCGAACTCAAATCCATGAGCGCTTCAACGCCTTTTGTCAAAGGGGTGAGAGGGGCGGCGCAGAGTCCAGAAAGGTGACTCAAAACACCGCTGCACAGAGCTCGATCGCTGTAACCGCCTTCCAACACACTGATGACCCGACCTTCACATCCTTCGATTTCCTCTGCCAGTTTGACCACGTCCTGCGTAAATCGTGCATAGAAGTCGGTTGGAACGTAGACTTTGTGCCTCTGCATACCCGAACCCTCCCACTCGCTAGCATCAAATCCTGCAGAGATGAATATGGCAGCTTTGGGCTTGAKCTTGCCTTCCGATTTGATGCGCTCAGCGTGGTGCTGTAGGAAGATGCTGGCCTTGTCGAGCAGAACTCGATATCTCTCCTCGTAGAGCCGCCAGAAGTCTTCCTCCGTCTYCCACGGCTGTAGATGCACGTTCCAAATAGATTGCCCATGTGCATTCTCAACACACAGACTCGCTGCCTGCACCTTGTCGTCATCGCCCATTTCACAAGGATAGCTGTTGATGTCGTGAATGCTGTAGTATCCAATATCAGGGCCGAGTTTCTGCTTGTTGTTTTTCCCATTAAGTCGTTTAACATTATTGGCGCTGTTTCGCTCCCAGGTGATGGCCTGGCTACCATCTCCATGATGCAGATCAAAATCCAGAATGGCCGCATGTGTCAACCCATATGCCTGAGCGGCATACTCGATACCGACATGAACGTTGTTTAGCCAGCAGAAGCCACTCGGGACATCCGCCGAGCAGTGGTGGCCGGGTGGTCGGACTGCGACGAAGGCACGTTTCGTGTTTGATTCTGTGGTGAATATTGAATCTACGGCATCGGCGACCCCTCCAAGAGCACCCTGAAATGCCTCCAACGATCCCGTAGCGAGGTACAAGTCACCCGGATGCAGTGTTGGCGCCTCAGTCTCTCCCGGCGCTGGCCGTCGATCTAGTTCCCTTTCGCCCGCTGCCAGTCTCCCGCCCGCTGCATTACACATTCGCTGCAACTCCGTCATCCATGCAGTCCCGTGTACATTCGTAACGTACGAAGACGTGATAGGCATCGATCGCGCAGAGCGCCGAATCTGAAAAGGTGGTTTCGAAACCTCTTGTCGATCAGGATGTGGCGCATGCTGTGCACCCGAGTGATGGGCTCCAAGACGAACATATGCGGTTGAGGCTCCCAGTACGCTGGCGTGTATTCGCTCCGGCCTCTCTACAATCATTGACAAGGACGACTTGCTGGTCTTGAGACGTGACCAGCGATGTCCGTAGCAAGCATCATGCAGGATGACGACGGTTTCAGCCTCGGAACCAGACTGCGAGTGGCTCAGCAGCTCCCTTGTGAAGTGTTCCGTGGCAATCTGAGCGGCAGTGAGAGGGATAGGCTCCTCAATGGACTCCATGTTTGTCTGCGCGTCTCTAAGGCCAGATATGACGTTGGAGATGGATCGCTTGGGCGTCGGCCGTTTGTCRTTCTCCTCCCTCTGCGCACCGCCGAGCGATGACCGCGAACCCCTCTTGGACAGTCTCGGCGAGGCAGGTGCCAGATTCATGCTGGCGGAGCTTGATGGACGTCGAAAGGGGGAGTGTTGTTGAGGTCGAGGCGAATTTTTGCCGTTGATGACAGGCGAGTTGGCATGCTGTGAAGATTGTCGTGAGAGCGATGTCCGAGGTCTGGGTGTTGGTGGCGCCGACGATATCGGACTGTGCGAGCGAGAAGTTGTCGCAATTGAGGATGAGGATGTAGGATCTGTTGAAGGCGCCAGGTCGGTCGTGTCGATGCGCGGTGGGCGCGTCTCCTCCGTCGGGACGATGAGCCCATTCATCTCCATCGTGACGAGTTGCTGTATTCACAACGACGACTTGTCGTAAATCCAGCGCGTAGTGGAAGCGGAGGACGTGTAGTCGCGGAGAGGTACCTTCCAGCTGCAGCCGCTACTGCAGGTGGAAAACCGAGGAGTCGGGAGAGATGACGCTAGGCGACCCAAACACCATCAAGCCGCCAACGACGAGATCCGTTTTTCCTTGGTCAGGCACCAAAGGCTTCCTTGAGAGCCGTCCACTTTCCACGTATACGCTGCAGGCGACTGGAAGCCTCGGACGGACCGGTAGAGGGCGTTTGCGGTGGTCCACTCTCGCTGTCGCGGTCGAGAGCCGCCCAAAACTCCTCTCTGCTTATCTCGCTGCGTTTCGGGGTCGGCGGGCTGGGCTGAACAATCTGCGGCGGACCTGCACGCTGCTGTCCGAAATACTCGCTCCTCCGGCGCCTCCTGCGTGCCTCCAGCTCCTCCCAGTCTCGGACGTCGGTGGTGGCGGCGTCTCGTTCACTCATTTGATCGATGAAGGGGGATACACACTTCTCGAGCCGGCGGCTACTGCTGAGTTATACCAACAATTGGGACGGCGGTATAAAACCAGCTTATTATTATTATGATAATTCAACACACGAATCGCGATGGCGGAGAATGGTCGGGAGGGCGCGCCATTTCTACATACGACACTATCACACTCGGCTGCTTCGTCAGGCATTGTCATCGTTGGCATCATCATCATGCTTCCAGCCTTCCAGGTCAGCTTTGGACCGATTTGAACACTTCGCCTGGTGCCCCGCCTGTGTCCCTGGTGTCCTCTGAATTTTAACGGAGCCACGCGATGGCCGTTTAGGCCAAGCGTGCGCCACAACTCCGCACAGGGCGATCGGCACTGCCCCTCGTCCTGGGACCTGGAAGATAATCTCCATGGTATATGCAGGGCAGCAGGAGTACACTCACTTCAGGAGATCTCGTCTCAAGAGCGAGCAAGAACTCGGGTCCTCATGCGATTGTTAAAAAGCTCACGTTTGGAGGCTCTTCCCACAAAGCTGCCTGTCTCCATCCGGCAGTCGTCACAGCAATCTCGAACCGGAGAGTATATGTACTATTGAAAGATGCTAACGAGGTTTGCAATGAGCTAGGCACGATCCGCCTTATGAGTGGCGTAATCATCCTTTTCGTCATCACATTTCAAATCACCAGCCAAGCGAGTTCCTCATCCATACTGCGATTCATTATATACTCACCACCTGGTAACCCATGGATAAGATGGTGGTTTTTCTCTAACGCATCCTTCGCCAACATCACGAGCTGCTCAGCTCCTGGGTTTCGGCTGTCTCAGTAGAGCATTGCCATGACGGCGGGTACGGAGTACGMGCCGAAGCACCACCGGCAGCCCCCTCGAGCGAAAGCAAGATAAATGAAAACGTCGAAATCCTCTGCCTTATGACCACATTCGGAAACGCCTCCGCTCAAATTAAGACGTGTGACACCTCGGAAAACATGCTTTGCCACGCTGCGGAGCTTTCAAAATTCAAGCTCTCGACAGTCCAACGGCTGGTCTCGCCTCACGCAGACGCGCCTTCGAGCACTCTATCACATGCTTTGAATGTCGTTTACGGAGTAGAGGGACAGGAGTTTCCGCATGCCGGACGCGTCCGGCACTCTTGACCAAAAATCTTCCGACGCGTGCTGTTTGCTTGCTCTTCCAAACCAGTCATCCATAACCCACAGCAAAAGCAAATGATGCTTCTCAATCCGGAAAACACACACGTGACGGCTCTCCCCACACGGAARGATGCAGATCCGAATCACGAAACGCACCAGCCTCTAGGCTCCAGGCACCTCGTGAGTTTAAGAATGCCCCAGGAATGCCAAAGATATCTTAAGCCTCACAGCCACGTGGCTACAAACGGTCCTCGGGTCTAGGAGTACACGACTGTGCCACTCCCTACCGTTGTCAATCTGCAAGCGACCTAGACACTGTATGAGGATAGTAGTGCCCTGGAGCTGCTGAAGACCTCCAGCGTGGGTGTAAGTGTCCCTCTGACCTACACCACAGTTCTGAAGCACATTGCGTCGCGACAAGATCTTAGACCACGCTTTATCCTGATCCTATTCGAAATGGCGTCTTGACAATGGAGATGTCGCCGACTAGGACTGATAGGTCGCCATCCCCTTCGCGAGAAGGACGGAATGAATGTCATGCCATCTCTGCCTGAGCATCAGAACCCGGAATCGTGTCACATCCTCATCTGCACCGTCATGCGTCTTCGGTTGCTAGAAGGCTTGAAATAAAGGTTCATTTTCCGAAGAACCAACTACGACTTCCGACGTTACCCTGGTCAAAATATCATCAAATTCAAAAGGCACGATTCCACTACATCCTGCATCGAACCTACAGCCGCGCACACAATGTGGATGATGTCAACGCGTCTTCCATCCCTCTCGACGACCTGGCTGCCTCATGTTACGCACCCCACAAAGCCACCCCGGATCGCGGGAAACGCGCACCATTGAGATGGTTTGTCATTGGTTTCCGCTTCGTCGGATCGGCCAACTGCAAAGTCTAAGCATCGGTAGGCATGCATATAGCACGGTATGTATGTAGAGCAACTCTCTTCTTCTTCATGAAAGCTTCTGCTTCTCTTGGCCATGATTTGGGAAGCCCAAAGATGAGACATGACTTCCATTTTGTCTCACAAGGGCTTTTTGGGCTCCAAGGTCAATGGGCGGACTTTGCAGATTGGGGTCTGTGACGGGATCTTTTTGAATCTCTCTTGCTCGGGTATGTTTGGGGTATCATGCTGGACGAGATGTGAAGACCTCTTGAAATGCCGGTTCTCCGCACACGAGCATCCGGTGTATAAATTTACTGGCTCTCAGAATTCATTTATGGCTTCGCAAACAGGAACAGATCGACCGGATCCAACATGCGAAACAGTATCTTCAACTGGACGAAAGGAACCAAAAGCATACCACCTGCAACACATGAAGCGGTGTTGGCCATATGTCTCACTACCCCAACACCAACCCTAACGCTAGATCCGAGGCTTCGAATTGTCATGAGGAAATACGGTGTGCTCTTCCACAAAGTCTCGAACGTACAGTCCTTGCATGCTTATCATGAAACATCCGGGAAACAGGATATACACCCACGAACGTCACAACATGAATGTGAATGTGTGAACAAGATCGCCGCCAAGCTTTGTCGGGTCTAGACCTCGGGGCGGATCGCCCCACCCGGAAGTTCCGCACCACACTCCTCTTCAAGCCTGAGGGTCCGAGACTTTCAACCGCCCATCATCACGCCTGGTGGCTTCTGCATGCTGACACGGGGAAGGCAGCTTTGAAGCCGCATCGTAACGATCATGGTAAGCGAACATGGTAGCGAGTACGCTGCCCGCATGCGCTGGCCAGCACTCAGCCTTTGCATCATTGCCWCCATGGACAGGTATCTCCTCCTGACAGCCTCCCTTCTCGTCCTCTTTCTCGCAGATTTCTCCCATCTTCCTTTGCAGCACCGCAATAATGTCGTCTTTGAATTTATCCCGGCATCGAAAGAGAGCAATCATATGTCGCGTGCTGGCATGCACATTGACTGCTACCCTTCTCTGTCTTGTATTTTTTCCTTTCTCCGTCAGTGCGGCTTCCATCATACCCCCAAACAGCAGGCAAGAAGACACACAGGATGTGCCTGAGCCTGGAATACATGAGATTCTACGTCGATCAAGCGAGGATGATCGTCCGAAGCAGGAATACCCCAGTCCAGCCCAAGGGAAGCAGCAGCCTTTACTAGAAGAGCCACAAGAGGCCAAGCAGGATGAGAACTACCCGAGCGAGGAGCAGGATGAGAACTACCCCAGTGACGAGCAATTGGTGGAGCAATCCGCCTCGCAGAGAAGCGAGGCGAATGCGGACATCGCAAGTGCCATGAGCTACATATCCACCCTTTTCCCCGATGAGCTACAATTAAAGGGACTACTCGCTCCCTTTGCTGAAACCGGCGAAGCACATGTCCGCGATCTTGCATTACGAGTGAGGATATTCAAAAAGGCATTCGAGGCGTGGGAAGCTCTGCACCTAGTCCAAAACAAGGGCTCCATGTACCAACAGGATGTCATCCAGAGGCTACGTCAACTAGACCTGCCATCTGTAAACCTCCGAAAGTCCATCCAGATATATGATCGATTCAGGTCGTATATCAATAAGATGGCGGACCATCTGTTCCCCTGGACAGGCGCCTACTTTCCTGACCACATGTCTCTGCATGCTGCACTCTACAGTGGTGGTCGAGGCATCGTCATCACAGCTGGAAACGATCAGGCAAAGTTCCTTCTTACATCCATTCCCTCATTCCGGCAACTGGGCTGCCAGCTCCCAATCGAAGTGTTGTATCTTGGTGATGGCGATCTGGACGAAGAGTGGAGAGACAAGCTAGAAGCCATGCCGGGAGTCATCACTCGTGATCTGTCCCACATGATCAACGATGTTGGCTGGACTTTGAAAGGTATGTGCGCTTCATGGTATGTTGTATTGTGCATGCTAACAAGACTATCAGGATGGGCAGCAAAACCCTTCGCAATGCTCATGTCCTCTTTCCGAGAAGTACTCTTCATCGACGCAGACGCCCTTTTCTTCGTCGATCCCGAAATACTGTTCGAAGACGAAGAATATATCCAGACGGGCGCTCTATTCTTCACCGATCGAAATCTCTCGCCACAGGATGACAAAAGAGCATGGTTGAGACAGGTGCTACCTAAACCCATCTCCGACAAGGTGCAGCGGAATAACCGACTATGGACTGGTGAGAGCGTCCACATGCAGGACTCCGGCGTGGTTCTGGTCGACAAGTGGAGACATTTCGTGCCTATGCTGTTGACTACAAGACTGAATGGGCCTGATCGCGATGGAAATCCCGAGCAGGGTAAGAGAGGCATCTATGACATGGTGTACGGAGACAAGGAGACATTCTGGCTTAGCTGGGAGTTGGCTGGAGATCCGGGATACTCCTTTCATGACAGTGTGGCTGGCAGCATGGGTACGCTGGAAACGGAGCAAGACATTGAGGAGTCGTTGACGCCGCTTAAAGCTCATCTTGCGAGGGAAAGCGCTTCCAGGAGGAGGCCGAAGCTGAATCCAGTTGATGTGGAAACTGAGAGCGACGTACCACCTCTGCCAACCCCGGACACTACGAACACCCCAAAGATCCCAACATTGTGTTCCCCTCAACTACTCCATTTCGACAGAGCAGGCAAGCCATTATGGTGGAATGGCTGGATCGCAACCAGCAAATTCAAGGAAGATCATGGAAAAATGCAGACCTTTGATGTATATGTCAAGGAACCGACACAAGTCTTGAGACCTGAGAATCGGGACCGATGGGATGTTCGAGCTTCCAATGTGGTTTGTCTACAATCTGACGATGTTACACCTTTTACGAAGGAAGAGCATGGTGTATTGGAGATGATTATGGAGATTGCTAGGGAGAATACCCCGGAATGAGATGGTTTGTACGGTCTTGTTATTTTAGATTTTTGAATGCTGGACTTCACAATCTATTGTATCAGAGCAATGCGTCGGATTTCGAGTATGTTGTGGACCCGCTTCAATGATCCAGTCCAATTAGCGATTTGTCCTTCCGATGCTGGCGGCTTCATTCAATCTGCAAGGTGTTTCTGGCTCGAAAGTGCCAAAAGCACCCCATAGTCGCCCTCTAGTCGACGCGAGCTTCGTCAAAATCAGACGTCGCAATGCCTGATTTTGTCCAAGGATACAACAGCACTAGGCGATATTACAGATGTCATTCGAACATATGTCGTGTAGATAGGTCCTAGAGGCGGATCAGATCAATCTTCACTTGGCGTGCAATTCAGAAGAGTGAACGTCCTTTGGAAAAAATGTGACTTTTGATACCTCCAACTTAGCTTCCACCTACATGGTTTTCCTGTTCTCAGTGAAGCTGAGCTCGTCGAATGCGATCCTTGCAATGAGACCAACTCAATGCACGCCGCATAACAATAAAACCGCCTCTTCCAAACCCCTACTTGACTTCCTCCATGTAAATGCAACAAACCTCTCCTCCTGTGCCAAACTTACAGGCCATGGAGAGTGTATTCCGTATTCCCTTCCCACACCTCCTTCACCTCCTTCACATAAACGGGGAAAAACAAAGCAGGCCGCAATCCCCAAAACACTTCATTCTCATCAAGATGCGAAAGAAAATCATAGGGATATCTGTTCCACTCAATATGTTGCGCTGGTCCGACAGAAGCTTTCAAAGTCATAGGATGAGGAGACTTCTCGATCTCGGAAAGAGTCATCTTCTCGGGTTTAGCTTTTGGAGTGGTGGTAGTGAGAGCGGCTAGGATGGGGGATGGTGAAGGAGTTTTGTTGGTGGGAGGGATAGTGAATTCTACTTTTGCTTCGCGGAAGGATTGGGGTGATTCTCGTGCGCTGGCGGGATATGACCAGGGGTCTTTGAATGGTCCTGTGGTGTAGTTGTTGCGGCGGACGACGACGGCGGCTGTGGTTGGAGTGGTKCGGATGGCACGGAGTAGTTTGGGAATGGTGGCCATGATTCTGATGGATGGATCCTTTCTGCTGGATGAGCGGTAGCTGATTCGGTGAATGTTGGGTAATAGGCGTTGGATCTGATCGGATTGAGAATTTTAGAGGAGAGGTTTCAAAAATCGCTGAATTACTTGAGAGTGCGAGTGTATGTTAGAGTTTCTTCATATGATAATTCTGCCAAGGATTCGACGACCACGTATCTTTGCCAAAGTCAGGATATGGCGGAACCGGAGACGTGGTTTGAACGTTCTTTAAGACTGCGTTTGGTAACAGAAAGGTCAAAAGAAAATGTGATGTCGATTCATGCTCTTGTCTATGCTATGTTCAGAAGACGACCATTTCATAACTTTCCCTCCCGGTCGTGAAATATTCCAGGAACATGAGACATCTCTAAGCCTTTGGACTATTTGGGTATGTGCCTCCCAGTACGAGAGTAGGGTAGTACCGAGATCTGAACGGCAATTGATTGAACGCTTTCGCCGTTCAATTCCAACCGCTCATTTGTGTCGATCGCGACAACTGCTCCTCTCGTATATATAAACCATGCCGCCATTTCTTGATCTCTTAAAAATACTACCACAGATCTCCCACCAAACCCCTCCAGACAATATCAACCAGACAACATCCATCAAATCAAGATGAAGTCCGCCACGCTTCTTCTCATAATTTCAAGCCTTTGCCTAGGCACAAGTACGCYCAGACTAACGCTATATGTCCGAGTACTTGTACTGACAATGTTACAGGTGCTGGCCGCGCAAATACCGTCGAAAAAGTCGTTCGCTGCGCAGAAACAGAACGCGATTTCGCGAATTTTAAATTCTGTCTTATGGGGGCGGAAGTACCTTCATGATTTGGGCAGGTTTCCTATTTTTGCTAATGCCATATGTAGCCCCAAGGACAATTATTCAAGAAACGATTGATCTTGATTTCCTGGATTAATGCTGGATTGATGCTACTGGCTAGAACGGAGTTTGACATGGTTTTGTCTTGGGTTCTATAATAAGTGTAATTTAGCTTTGGTGTCGTATGCTAGCATTAGTTGTTGTAATAAGTACAAGCTCTCTTTCAGTACGGTCTATGCGTGAAGGTGAGTAGATACTGTGAGGACACGTAAAAGAAACAGTGAAGGTATCTCCAGATACTGCGAGAACAGGAACACTACGAAGCATACGCATACGTCGTGAATGCCATGTGATGAACCAACATAAAGGTCACTCACGGTTAGTAACAAAGCCTGATTATTATAGTATCTGCCTTCCATTATATACCATCGACATACTCTGACTTTCATTAGAGACAACCATTGTACATGAAGTATAGCTTGTAAACAAGAGACGGTTACGTAGCTCTCGAGTCTTAACCGAGCACGTTCGACTATAGATGTATGAACACAGCCATATCGCCCGCTCTACAATGTGCTCAGAGAATCTGCTATAAGACCGCCGGAGACCCTACGCACGGGAGTTACAACGTATAAAACCGTTGCCAAATCACGCTACTGCTAAAACTCCGCCGCTACTAATCATGACATTTCACTAGATTCCTCTCAACGTGGAGCTAAAGCTTCTAGTTAGCTCTCTTCACATTTCAGTTACGTAGTGCCTTTCTTTCTACTACACTCTTCTCTGCTCTTATCGCATCGCATCAACTTAGCTTAGGGATACACTTCATCAGATCCGTTATCGAATCTTCTAGGGCCGTTTATATCATATCCGTTATCGAATCTTCTAGGGCTGTTTATTCCAGGGCTGAGGTGAATGTGAATAACTGCATATAACCGACTAAACTACGGGCTGTCAGTGCCCCATATATATATTCATTGCATAATCGACTAAACTACGGGCTGCGAGAGCCCCATGTATATATCCCGAAGTGAATGAGCTATGGCGCGGCTGTCTATTCCAATACCAGCACCCTTGCTCCACATAAATCCAAGCTGATCAAACCATTCCTGGAAGTAATCTTAAATGAATCTCCCGCGCTAAATTCCAAGGTCCCCAAGATCGCCAAGAGCAAGGGCATCATCAGTCGCTCCAAGAGCAAGGGGATCCTCAATCCCTCCCAGAGCCCCGAGCGAACTGTCCAGGGACGTTAATCCCAGAACAGGGGAGTCTAGGAGACTGCTATCAGAGGTTTGGACTCGCTCGGGGGTGGGGTCGAGGGAGCATCCGAAATAAAAGTTCTTGCGGTTGTTGTTGACGATGTAGTAGCGTCGGCCAACGCAGTTGGTTTGGCAGGCAACGCTGTCGCCGCAGGATTGGCCTCTCTTGAAGTACGCTGCAACTGATGAAGCCGAAAGGGCTGCGATGAGTACTGTCGTGAACTGCATGATGGTCTGTGTGGAGATGTCAGTCTTTTTTCAAGGGTTATTCGTTGTTGGAGGAAGCCATACATATGGAATTTGGACTGGGGAGGGCGAGATAGGTGGAGTGTTGGATCTTTTTGGGGAGAGTGGAATCGGTGAAGTGTTGGATCGTTCGGGGGAGCTGCTTGTGAGGTAGTCTTGCTTGCGAGGTAGTCTTGGTTGTGAGGTAGTCTTGGGTAGTGAGGTAGTCTTGGTTGCGAGGTAGTCTTGGTTGTGAGGTAGTCTTGCTGATGAGATAGTCTTGCTGATAATCATTCGACATGGGGCGAGCAATGTTGGACTTATATAGCAGAGAGAAGCTCTACAACTGGTATGCAGAGTTCAACGACCTCAACGCGCCTCCCGCATAAGGTAGAGTAGGAGGCGATAGTGGCTGATGAGAATATCCGATCCCGATCTTCAAACTTCCATCTAGCCACTATGACTCCGGACGTGCGATCCAATTACATGAWAGTATAGCAGTGGGAACCAAGATTTTCAAGCGACTAAGGTACACTAGAGTGCGATGTAGATGGCGGGTATAATTATATCGGCTGGAATTCAAACGTCGAAGGACCCGAGTTTATTGACATCTGGCGAGATCACGACTACACGATATGCCGTACACACGAGCGTCTTACGCCTCAGAACAGAAGGTCTCTAACTTTGAATCAAGAAATTTAGAAGAAGGAAAGTTGGTATAGGTCGTGAGCAAGTGTTCAATAGTAAGTAAGGTATAGCGGATGACTCTCAATAAACGGTTTCGATTCCACCGTTACACGAACATTCAAGGCCGGTAGCAAAACTCTTGTTAAAAGGCGTTGAACGTTCCTCCCAACCGCAGAATTCTGTCAGTCTCCCAGTGAACCTCTACTTTGTCGTGACTGAATCCATGTGGTCGGCAGGAGGGTAGTATCATGTCACGAAGGCGTTGGCCAGCCTACCAGGACACTGACAGAAGAAACGAGACACCTAATCACAACGAAAATACCACACATCTCTCAAAAGTACTCTCCCCCCATCTCAAACCTCCACACACCTCCCCTCAACCCTCCCACACCCAGCCGGACAAGGATACTCCGGATCATACTGCCACGAAAAATACGGATCCGTCTCATTGGTCAACACCTCCCCAATCAACCTCCCCGCACTACCCAGATCAAAACTCTGCTTGAAAATCTCCATGGAACCCACACGAATTTGCCCCCAGCCCTTCTCAATCAACCTATCAATAGAAGTTCCGTAGATATACTCCCGGAATCCAGCCCATCGAATCGCAGAAGCGCACATGGGACAGCTTTCCGCATTCGTGTATAGGGAGAGACTGGAGAAGGCGGCTTGAGCTTCACTGGGAGTGAGTTTATAGGGTCCATCTGGGGATGTGAGGACTGAGGTACAGTTATTGATGGCTGCGATTTCACCTGGATTAAGTGTTAGAAGCTATAGGCTACATTCTTCATCATGTAAAATATGCTTACTTACCATGCAGAGTGGGATTCCCAGTCGAACTTATGGAATTGGCTCCTATACAGACCAACTCACCCAGACCAGTCGTATCAGTGTGATTCACGACCACGGTTCCGAAAGCTCCAAAGGGACATGGCGAGACGAGGTCTGAGAGGGCTTGGTTTGCTCTTCGCATCCAGTGGACTCGTGTATTGAATGGAATGCCATTGATGGTGAGATGCGGTTCCGAGAGGGGATATTGTGAAGCTGATTGTTCTTTGGTGTGTAGATGGCTGACGGCGAGGCCAATGAGTGGTAGGATCGTCAGAATTGGTCGCATGATCATGGATGTAGGTCTTAAAGACGGAATGTAATCGGATTCAGTCGGACAGACGATCACTTCAAAGCTTGGAGAGTTTTGTAAAGGTCGAAAACTGCATTGGCGGCAAGTACTATAGCTAGTGTTATCGCTTTCGCCGCGGCCGGCCGATCAATCAATCAGAACGCCACACTTCTGTCATCGTTTGCCCGATCATTACACCGAGAGACGGCATCTCATCTCATTCTGATCAACAGAGGAGGAATCGAAGCAGAGCCGCCGCAGAAATTGATTCGGAGCGTGGCACTGCCAATAGCAATTCGAGTCCCACGTCTGCCAGTAGTAATTGGGGAGTCAAAATACAGCTTTTGTGTAGCTACTGCGCTAGATACATTCTGATCCATTGTAATGGAAGCACGACGTCCAGACCTCCCCAAAGAAAAAAGACATATCAGCGAGCCATTCTGGAATCACCGCATGAAATCCATACACCTTGCCGCTCATACCTGCAAACGGATCGATGGCATAACCAGGAAGTCTCCATTCATCACATATACTCCCCTCTGAAGAATCCCCATCGCAACCGGACAGGTAGAGAGCATATATTCTTCACGGCCCATACTTCGCACCAGCAACGTTAGATCTTGACCGAGACTAACGTGGGCGAATCGATCAACGCCGGCCTCCTCAAGCTGAGAGTCTGCGATAGAGCTGACGATGGCGATGACTTGGTCAACTTTGTCATGGATGAACGGTCCTTGCTTTAGCCACTCTCTCCACGGACGGACAGCTTCTTCCAAAATTTCTGCTTCGGCTGACGTTGCAACATAGGCAGACTCAAGGATTGGCTCAAACTCGACTTTCAGGAGGCCAGAGAATGACGCCAGGTCCCCAGTCTTGTTCAATGCGTTGCTGTAACGAATGAGGGGTCTTTGATCCGGTGGGATATGGCCGCTCGACAGTTGAGTTGCTTGCTCGATGCCTTCCCGGCCATGTAGATCGATGAAGCCTCGCATGCTTTCTGCTGCAGCGCAGAGCGAAGTCTTTGACCTGTCAAGACCCCGATTTGCTGCACCCGCGGCCGCCCAAAGAATCTCGCCAGCAACGACATAAGGCATTGGCCGTCGGACATCAATCTTCGAGGGGAATCCTTCCCGACGTAAAAATGTGTCGCAGCACTCCATGGTCAAGTCAATGCACCGTCGTGCGAACCTGTAAAGATCAAAGTTGACATAGCGCTCATCTTCGACCAATACCTCTTGGACGATCAGAAGTAGCTGGCATGGTGTCAACTTCTTCGTTTGTTGCCACTGGGCGGTGAGCCGTTGGTCAGGATCCTTGTGGAATTCCATGTAGCTCCTCGCGCATTCGTAGAAGAACTCATAAGGAGTGTTTCTCTGGCTTGTCTCGGCTCGAAGCCAGGCCGAGGTTATGTCCATTTTGCGGGCTTTCTTCGCACAGGTATTGTCTGGTGGAATGGCCGGGTGGTATTTGCCGGCCACTTACGTCACGTTCATACCCAGTGCAAGGCAGTACTGCCTCGCAACAAAGTTGACGCACTCCTGACCTTCCATGTCACCGACGAAACGGTCTCGTGAGTTCTGGCGGCTTATCACAAACTCCATGTCATCCCATCTGGTATTGAGCGAGCCCTGCACGATGGCTGCTCTGTAAAGGTGGGCAGCGGCAAGCGTGAACTGGTTGGCGTCGCAAAGTCGACTCCCGTGTATCGTAAGGTCGATTCGTTCGCGGAACGCTGTAACTCCGCAGAACACTGGCAGCGTGGCCAGGACATTGGATGGGATGAATACCGGCGATTGGCTTTCACTTGCTTGGTACGTCCAGCCAGTGCGATCTTTCTGCGTCTGATGAACTTTGCATCTATGGCAAGGCTTTGCGATAGGTCCACCTACACGAGAGAGGCGTTGAGGTCAGTTGCTGTCATACTTCGTCTCAAATAGGATGATCAGTCGCGACACATACCTGTAACGTCCATTCGTATCTCGCTCTTGGTGCTGACGGAGCTGCAAGCTTTCGAGAACTCRCTGAAATTGCGTGTCGTCTCGGCTCCCTGCTCTATCGTTGCATTTGCTTCCAGTAGAGCCCTCTCGGGGCAGCTCTCCAGGACGTCCCAGACGTCCATGTAGATTTGCGTTGCAACCAAGTTATGAGGCCCATATGTCTGATCTTCGTCGATCATCCGGAGCAAAAGCTCAGTGTATCGATCGAATATTGGACATTCTGAACGGCGGCTCGGGGCCAATTGGACAAGATCAGCCGTGATGTCAAGTAATGCTCTTGCGAATGGATGTGCCGTGAAGGCGCAGACCGGCCTATCTCCTGGAGAATCGAAGGGCTGCTGATACTTGATCCAACACACCAGCCGTTCAAACTCTTCAAGTGCACACCATGCAGGCATGCACAAGCGATCGAAATGGCATGTGGTAGATGGACCTTCGTGCTCGTGATCTTTGGAAGAACATACCCATGGCGCGATACCACGAGCATTACGAATGTAGCGATCGAGTCCAATACAACACAAGATGTTCCTCCACGAGTCCAGGGTTGGATTCGCATTCAAGAAGTCGTCTCGTATCTCGCAGATGATGTAGATGGCCCGGTCGGTGATCTCACATGTGGTTTGCAGGCTCAAGTCGCCATCCTTGTACTGCATCCAGACACCGCGCACATGAATACGAATCTTGTGCAAGTCATCCATCAAGCACCAGATTGAAAAGCGCCTCTCATTCTCAAGATCCTCCTCTGACATTTTCAACTCGACGGGTTGCTGAGCCTTTGCGGACCTCTTGGGCTTGTCAAATGTGTCCGCCTCGTCTGTACCGATACTAGGATCTTCTAATTCCAGATGCAAAAAGAGATTACTCAAGTCAGCCGAATCAGTAGCAAGCTCAATCTTCTTCTTCCGCTTCGGACGCCGGCTCTTGACCTCACGCTTGAGCATCTCAAAGATCTCCTCAAGTATAGTCAAGAAGTGCCGATGGGTGGAGTTGGACATGAGATCTCCTTTGTCCGCATACCAAAGAGCAGACTGCTGCCGTCCCTTGATCGCATCTCTGGTACAATCGAGCACCTTCAGCGGTATGTCGATGGTAGGGTCTTTCGCCGCGATGATCTTCTGGGCCAGAGGAATGAGCTCGTCGGTTCTGACCCTCTTCGCCGGTTGAGTTTTCGGCTTGCTTCTCGGACGGTTCGAGGGCGCAGCTGGGCCACATGCGCTCGCAGAGTCGAAGAGCCATTGAATCAGCTTTTCGGTGCCGGCTTTGTAGCGCTGGTATGCCCCAATGAGAGGAGCAGAATCCATGGTGGAGGTCACCGTTGGACTGTTGGAGAATGGAGATGATGTCGAGGTTGTGTTTGGATAAAGGTGAGGAAGCTTTGAGAAGATATGTGATCGAAGTACCTCTCAAACTGACCCGCGCTTGTGAACGTCAGCGGCTCGTGAAAGTTGCCCGCGCGCGAATGCTCAAGTGAAAGTGACGCATTGATGCATAAATCATCACCGCCCAGCAGCAGCACCCATCAAAGCACCCTTCAGCGGCGCCAACTTATTCACCAAATCCAACCCCAGACTCCTTCCCCACACCACCGGCCCCGAGCTAGCCGAATACAGCTTCTGCAACTTATCGACCACACCAAGCATAGCGTTATTCGCCGCCCAGCGCTTAGAATCATAGTCATCCAAACACCAGCAGCTGCCAATATCCATGCCATGGTCGACACCTCGAGCAACGAGCTTCGCCAATGCCTCTGCATCTGCAAGTCCGAGATTCAGCCCCTGACCGGCGAGTGGATGAATGGTGTGCGCGGCATCTCCGATGAGGGCCACGCGATGGCCGGTGTAGGTTGATGCGTGGCGCATGCGGAGTGGAAAGGAAGCTACTGTTCCTTCTTGGATACCAATGACTCGAGGAAGACTCGAGGGCAGCCCAGTCTCGACAGCCTCGGTGTTGGATTCGCGCCATGATAGCTCCTCCGATGGAGAAGCAGATGGGTTTGTTAAAAGGTAGTTGATGTCTACTGTCATGAGTCGGAAAGCAGCGTTTACCATCTCCACRAGTTCCGGGGGTGTCATTTGCTTCACTCTAGGAGCGTGCTGTGCGGAGATGGACCACACCAAGCTAGCCTTGTTTCCTGGGAGTGGTAGCAGCGCAATCGGCCCTGTGGGCAGGAAGCGTTGGTAGGCAGTGCGGAGATCAAATTCACTGAAAGCACGATCAAGCTGCAGGGTGGCCACCACTCCATGCTGGTTGTAGTCCCAGCCATGACTTGAGATGCCGGCAAACTGGCGTACAGGACTGTTGGCACCGTCTGCACCCACAAGCAATCTCGCAGCCAAAGACCGGTTGTCGGGCAGAGTGACGATGGGCCACTGCGATAGATCGAGCGATTTTTCGTCTACGGGCTCCGGTCCCAATTCAATGGACTGCACCTTGGTCTTGTCCAAAGTTTCAACGGCCACTCCCGCCTGCCCAAGTCGTTGCAGCAAACCTGAAGTCAGGTTGGAGTTTTCACACATTGTTGCGACCTCGACAATGTCATGCCTCCTGCTCTCCGCCAACCGACTCCCCGGGATCATCTGAGCAATGCTGTCGAGTATGGAGCCTCCCGAGCTCATTGGGTCGAATTGAATCTTGCTCCCACTCACGCCGTCCCACACGTCCATGCTATGGTATGGCTGTACTCGTGACACATCAATATGATCCCAAGCCCCATTCTGCTGGAGGAAGCTGACGGAAGATGGCGTCAAGGATGAACATCTGTTGGAGTAATTGTTGGGATCGTTGGAAGTTCGCGGAGACAGTTCTTGGGAATCTATCAGAGCAATCTTGAGGTTTCGGGTGGAGGGATTGGATCGCAGCGCTGAGATGAGGGACAGACCAGCCGGTCCGCCTCCGATGCAGACGAGATCATAGATTTCAGGCTTGGAGGACGAGGCGGCCGTTGAGTATAGGTTGCGTCGAATATGTGGAGGGAGTGCAAGAAGGCGTGAGAGAGACCGTTGGGTGCACGATGCCGGCGTTATGAAAGCCATGGCGCCAGAGAAGGTGTACAAATCAGCGATGCATAGAAAGAGGCGATAGAAGTCTTGACGTGAGGTGATGTATGCATATACGAGCTATACGAGAGCTATGCCTGGCCATGCCATCCAATGCCTCCCGCCTTCCCTTCAATGCTCCAATGCTCCTTGTAGGATGAAGTCACACCACGGCATGCACGACGGCGAYGCAAACATTGCATTGTTGATGGTGTAGGCATGGCTACGGAAGACATAACGACCAAATACGGACATGTCCATATCGATCCATGGATGTTTCTCTTCGAGGTCGGCAGGGCGCGTGACGTCACGAGTATTATTGGATCCTGATGATGCGGCCGTACCGCCATGGAATAAATGATTGCGTGGGCAAGAAGGCTGGTTAATCGCGTTTCACAGAACAGCAGCACCAATTCCACGCAGCAAAC
Organism: Ramularia collo-cygni; assembly: GCF_900074925.1. Lineage (NCBI taxonomy): Eukaryota > Fungi > Ascomycota > Dothideomycetes > Mycosphaerellales > Mycosphaerellaceae > Ramularia > Ramularia collo-cygni. The sequence continues at coordinate 1,532,666 of NW_019716258.1, forward strand.
AATCGACCCACTTCCTCTCTGCCTCAATCAGCATCGATTCTCCTCCTCCGAACCCACCAAGAATCTCTCACAACCAGCCCAAAACTAGACATCAAGCATGGCTTCCTCCGCCAGCAAGCTGATCCCATCCGACCCGGAAAAGGTCATGGTGATTCGCAAGGTCACGCCAGAAATAACCACCTTTAGCACACCATTCTCGCGCTTCGGGAAGATCAAGATTGGTGGCAGAGGTACTCTCGTGCGCATGGCAACGGGCTCGTTGGCTATCTTCTCGCCAGTCGCTTTGACCGACGCGGTCAGGAAGGAGACGGAGRGTCAGGGAACTGTCAGATACATTGTGGCCCCAGATCAAGAGGTGAGATGAATTAGGGGCGTGGAATCGCTCTGTCTGTATCCGTGAATGCAGACAAGACGCTGACCTTTTCGATCAAGCACCACATTTTCCTCGAAAGCTGGCACAAGGTAGGCAAGATGAGCGCAATATCCAATGGTACGGTAGGGACGTGCTGATGTTCATCAACTAGGCATACCCAGAAGCTACCATTGTAGCTCCAGAAACCCTCCCAGATCTTCGTGACAAGCAGTCATACTTCAAGCTTCCAAATGAGAAATACAACCTTTTCCGCAAAGCAGACCAGGAAACTGGCTACAAAGTCTCCACCGAGTTCGACAGCGAGTTTGACTCGGAGTATGTCTTCGCACATGGCAACAAGGAGCTCGTCTTCAATCACAGACCCAGCAAGACTCTCATCGAGGCCGACCTTCTCTTCAACCTCCCAGCAACCGAGCAATTCAGCAAAAGCGGCGAAAGCCCTCTCACCGGCATCTTCACCAAGCTCTTCAACGGCGTCATGCATACGAATGGAGAGGCGACCTGGCAGAAGCGAATGCTGTGGCTCCAGTCAAAATCGGATCGTCCCGCTTTCAATCACAGCATGTCCACGATCGCAAAGTGGGATTTTGATCGTATCATTCCCTGCCACGGAGATGTCATTGAGACTGGGGGCAAAGGAATCTTCGAAAAGATGGCCGAGTGGCATCTCAAGGCTGCGCAGGTCTGAGGTCGAGTGACCATGTTGGGTATGAGGGGTCTGGATGAAGGTGGTAATAATGATGCACACTGTAGTAAGTAATGTTTGTACTGGAATGGATTATGATGAGTTGTCAGGATCGACACTGTATACATACCTTAGCGGCCAATCGAAGCTGGTCCAACAGTAGCCGCGATTCTCCACACACCGCTCTCAACATCAGAATATGCATCACCACCACAACTGGTCCACGAGATGAGTTTGTTGGGAATGATCCCACATAGTGCGCAACTTAGCGAAAGCTGCGATTGCAGATCGCTGAAGCACTCGAGATCGACATCCAGCGAAATGTTTGGCGTGACGTTGATCTGATATGCAGGTGCAAAGAAAGCCTACACCATCTCGCATTTCTCGTCATCTCGGTTGGCCCGAACTGGCCCGATGCGAGCGGGCCGCGTACCTACATCCCGAGACCCGCTGATCAGTGAATGTGTGTTTTCTGCTCTGGGTCAAGAGCACTGTTTGTAGTCGCTTCCGGGTCTTGGAGATCCCTTTAGACCCTGAAGAGGAATATAACTCATGGATTCACGGGTTGGGATTGATGTTTGCTGTATGCCTGCGTAGTGTGTAGAAAGATGACTTACAGGTCCGATTTGGTAAGTCATAGTGTTCCCATCTCTGAGAGTGGAATCAGCATGCGTGCTGACTACTGCGTTAATGGGTTTGAGGAGATGAAGACCTTCATTTCTCGGCATTGTACTTGTGCTTCTCGGATCCGGTACTGGAACATGTTCGGTAAGGAAGACATGCATATGCAATGTGACATCCACGCGCATGTATAGCGCAATCCCGGACCCTTTCTTGAAATTCCCCCTTGGGTAACTATCAACATTACACTAACCTATATCGCCTGGCGTCGTCGCTCGCTGCAAGGCTGCACCGGTCGTTTGCGGTAACCTCGATGTAGATTCAATTTTACGGATCATTTCCGACCATTGATAGTAAGGTGCTTGGTGGAACTTTGCTGGCTACTAATGTACAGATCAACGAGAAGTGGCTTGTGGCGGTATTGGTGTGATGCACACTGAGCGTACTGGTGAGGAGGATCATGGTGTTGGCTTGTGGTGATGGAGCTTTTGCTTCCATGACTGCGTTGGTGTGGATAAGCGAGGGCGTAAGAGAAGAGTATATAAATGACCATGTCTACCGCTCATCAGACTTGGCTTGTTCATCTATACAACACCAATCTCATCTCCATCAATTCTATCAACATGCGTTTCTCCACCATCATCACCGGGTTCCTGTCCGTCTCTGGTCTTGCAGCTGCCGCACCCACCGTCGAGAAGCGTGCCTTGACTGCGCAACAAATGGTTGATAACATCAACGCAATCACAAAACAGTCCCAGAACCTGCAACCCGTCGTCTCAAAACTTACGACCGGCCGTTCCGTCATCGCAAAGCGCCAGATCGCCCCACCCCAACAGTACCAAGATGCTTTAGATGGTCTGAACAAACTCACCAACTTTATGACTGAGATCGTCAAAAAGCAAGACGGTAGTCAGCCATACAACGCTTTGCAACGCATACAGCACAGTAAGTGATGGGCTCTATGTCGTCCCAGCAGTAGTACTTACAGTCCAACTAACCTCTTGTACAGATGGCCACCACGCAGACAAATTTGATGAAAACCTTTATCGGCAAGTCTGCTTTGGTTGAGGGGTTCTTCCTGGGCCCCGTGGCTGCTAGCCTCCGCTCATATGAAAATGTTGTCGACACTCTTTCATTTGAGGTTCTGGATGTGGTACCGTCGTGCTTGGACAAGGCAAACGAGAAAAAGAAGACCCTCGACGATGCCACGGCCAAAGCTATCTGCGCCTACACCCCTGCCGGCACTCTTGGCCTCAACCTCTTCTGCTGAGGCACATGAGTGGGCATGACTGCGGTTCGCATGATACGAAATGCAGTCTGATGGTATCTCAAAGGAGGGACCTCGGTGTTGGTTGTAGAGAACAGATGTGTATAGAATAGGTCAAAATGACGTCTGCTGGAAGGAATGACTCGTTCGATTTCGAACATAATTTTTTTCTTTCCTGATCTGTAACTACGGGGTGCTTGATTGAGTCGTGGACCTGAAAGTGACCGCGAACAGTAAACAGTTGCCAAAGACGTGTTCTCCAGCACTGACCATAAGCCAATGCAACAAAATCAGGTGAGTGAATCTGAAATGATGTAGGAGATCCATTTGATTTACGACGGGGCAAATGATAAGCAGTACATGCTCCTGTATTTGTACTCTCAAGCCATGCGTTTACCCCCCTGGATGTTGGAAATATTGAAAGAGTCCACTGACTTACGAGTGTACATTGTACTCCCTTCTCCTTCCTCATCACTCGTCGAAGGCAACATTCATCATAGATGCCTTTGCAGACCAGCCGGCAGTCCCAGTCTGGAGCGGAGGGTATCAAGGTGATATCGGACAACGAGATGGACGGGAGTAAATATTGTACGTAGGTGGGAGAATACAGAAGAAGCAGGAGACGACCACCGTCAATTTGATCAGGTGGTGATCACATGACCTCGGCTATCTCGCTCGCCAATATCGCCCGCTGTTAGCCGGTCATCACCTTGACCCAGCCAAGATTCTGATCAGATTAGCGAACCGAGAGGTCTTCGGCGCCGTTCCGAGATGGTATGACCGTACCTAGCTTCAGGAAGATGGATCACCGGGAGCTGCGCTGATGTCATGTGTAGGTAAATCTCGGAAGGCCCTCGCGAGCATGCCTGGCCTGCAAGAAGCGGCGAATCAAGGTGAGACCTGATTGCATGGAGTCCAGGTGTTGTGCATGGGTGCAGGCTTAGAGCTGACACATCCAAGTGTGACGAGACGCAACCTGCATGCTTCAACTGCATAAAATATGGCCACGTATGTCCTGGACTACCAACAGAAGCAGACTTGATCTTTCGAACGGTCGACCCAAGCCGGAAGAAACCTCTGAAAGATCGCAGTGGAAAGAAATGTGAGAAACAGATTGCTAAAGACGCCATTGTGCACCATCAAAGTACCAGGAATCATGGCCAAAGGCTCCTCGCGGACACAACGTTTAATCCCACAGCCGAGACTGTGGCTACAACTTTCTTCTTCAATGCTTCAAGCACTCCACAAGGTCGCATTGACGCGAGCACTGGGTATATCGATCTGGCAATACCAATGTATCTTAGCACGCAGGATGGATCGCTCTTGCACCTGGCTGTAGAGGCTCTTTCACTGGCCAGTCTCTCAAAGCGATCTGGGATGCGAGACCTGGAGCGGAATGCCTCGATGAAATATTCTCAAGCTTTACGGTCGCTTGGAAAAACTCTCGTGAATCAGAAACAGGCCAGCAGTAACGCTACTCTGGCGACCATTCTGCTACTATCATCGTACGAAGCAACATCGTGCTCGGACCAGGCGTGCTCGGCCTGGGCGCAGCACATTGAAGGAGCAGCTACTATTGTGGTTGCCCGCGGGGCTGATCAAATGCACGACGAAGAATCGCTAGCACTGTTCCGATCGGTACGTGCACAGATGTTGGCAAACGTCATACAGCAGCGGAAGCCAATGCCAGGGTTCCCAGACCCAAAGGGCTGGAGCATAGATCTCGATGCATCAGAGACTGCAGTACTCGAGCAGAATTTGAGATTGGCATCCCTTCTTTCAAAGGCCAGGCCGACTGTTGACCTCGATCGTACACCTGAGGCCGTTGCAGAAGTTGAAAACCTTCTACAGGAGGCATACGATCTCATGCTAGACATAGCAGAACGAGAATACCGCACACCCGTGAACTGGCTGTCACGAACAGTGGCCAACACATATGCAAAGCCGGATTTGAAGAATGTTGAAGATATGGAGATATGGCCGCTGCCATATCTTCATGTTTATAAAGATATTGAATCAGTGTGCTTGAAAAATATGGAAAGATCAAGCCATATGCCATGCTGTTCTCTGGTAATTGATGCGCTCAAATGGCTCTCCCCAAATAACGAAACTTACAYGCAGGATTATCGATACCTCATGGCGAAAGCTCGTCTGCAAACTCTGGCGGATGATGTTTGCGCCAGTGTAGCATATTGCTGGTATGGAGAGGATGCTGTTGTGCAAGGTGTTCGGAAAGCGCCAAGGCAGCGGACGGGTAAGTCGAGAGCAAATTTGACGGATGCATATCTTACTCTTCTTCTCTCAGACTCGGAATCGCTAGGCGGGTATAAGCCGATCTGGCCATTTCTGGCAGCGTCCACTTTTGAGGAAATCCCTGAGCTTCAGCGTAAGTGGTTGCGAGGACGATTCGTGGCAATGGGTCGCCATTACGGTATGGAAGAGTCGAAGATTCAGAGCTGCATGGCTTGGGTGCAATGAGGTGTCCTACAGGTCACGGCTACCGGTATCAAGAGCGTCGCCACCGCAGACCCTGCTGAATCCGTGGCTGGATCCCAAGTAATAGAAGTCTCCTGGAAACTACGTCGAAGTTCACAGCTTTCCCTGAGAGAAGGACGACATCGAGGTCGCGGACCCCAAGCAGGGGATGGGGCATTAAGGCACTGCGAGAGGAATTCCAGACTGCTGTGTTGGCCATGGGGTTGAAATTGTACAACCCGGTCCGTGATTTCACACACACAGTCCTGTCAATGGCAATACCATTGCAAATACTTGCGCCGGCGGTTCAACTAGTGAATGATGTCGAGGGTATTGGCGGAATGCATGAAAAAGAACACTCTTGTGCTGGGTGTTAGTCTTGAAATGAATGGTTGTCCCATCACTTAGGGGAGTCGCAAATTCGCTGAATGTTCATCGCTGGCTCGGTTTGCTTTCGCCGCCGGCGAAAGTGCCATGGAAGGCTTAATGTCTTCTCCCATTGCGATTACGGGATTGTAAATGGGAGCTGCTGGTGTCGTACGAATCAAAAAGGCGAGCAAGTGTGGTTGATGTAACGACGACTTTACAGGTAAAGTACTGGTACAGTACGCCGTAGATCTGTTAGCGTGATGATTCGCGTCAATTTTGAGTTTGCGACTCGTTACTTCCTCGTGGCTTTCTTCGCGCACCCCTGCACTGTTGCCTATCTTCGGACATCAAGTTGTTGGGGGGCCTTTCTTGAGCAACATGAGAGCTGCTCGTCTTCATCATCATAGCCCACGTGATACGGTAAGACCGACGAAGCATGGCCGCAATGGCCGCACTCCATCCAAATTTGCTCCAGAACACCACTCCCGACATTGGCGGCGGGCACATTCAAATCCCAAGAATTGAGCCGATTGCCGATGGAATTGACGAGCATGGTATTGAAGAAGACGTTGWTGATGAGGATGGATTCGATGAATTTGACGAAGATTGGGACGTGAGAGACCAGCTCAACACAGACTTGAGCCTCATCAAGCGCACCGGCAAGTTCTTTGCCTACTTTCGTCCGAAACCCTCTGCGCCAAATCCCGGCTTGGAGATAGAAGGACTTCGCCGGTTTGGTATGCCCTTGCAAGACCATGACATCCAAGCCATTATTGCCGAGAGTCACCGGGCTCCGTATGGTAAAGGCACGGAGACCATTGTCAATGAAGATGTGCGAAAGACATGGGAGATAGACGGCTCTCGCGTCAGACTTCGGCACCCCGCATGGCCCGCGGAGCTCGACAAGATTGTGTCTACAGCATGTGAGCAACTTGGAGTGGCTGGTGGTACCAGGGTCGTGGAGGCGCAGCTCTACAAACTTCTTGTCTACGAAGAGGGAGCAATGTTCAAGCCGCACAAGGAGTCAGTCTTACAACGCGGTTCGCCTCTTACGGCCAGTTTCTAACTTCTTTCAGTTCCGAAAAAGCGCCTCGCATGTTCGGAACCTTGGTCGTCTGTCTGCCATCCCTTCACACTGGAGGAGAGCTGATCGTGTCGTTCAATAAAGAGCGCCACGTTCTGGCCACAGCACCGTGTGTATTGACCAATAATTGACCGTTCAGTCGCGGAAGTGCMCTGTAGCTAGCTGACTTCTCTAGGTACTCTGAATGGACATCGACATGCATGGCCTGGTGAGTTGAATGAAACCCTCCTTACAGAACTTGAAGCTGAAGCGCGAATCAGGTATGCAGATGTTATTCACTCGGTGGAGCCTGTCACATCTGGACATCGTGTAGTTCTCACTTACAACCTTGTGGCAAAAGGCTGGCACCCGCCGCCAACGGCGCAAAGTCTCCAGGTTCACATCGACCAAGTCAAGCAAACTCTCATCCGTTGGATGGAGATCAGCTCTCCCGCCTTCCTGGTCTACAATTTGGAGCACAATTACACGAACGCCAGTATCCGAGCGAGTGATCTGAAAGGTACAGATGTGCATCGCGTGCAGTGTTTGATGCATCTGCAACAAGAACTTGGCATTCGGTTGTTTCTTGGAAGCTTGGAGAAGTCTGTATCGGGCTCTTGCGAGGAGAGTTGGGGCAGAGGAGGTGGCTGGGGAAGACGCCGTGGCTATGGCTATTACGACGAAAGCGAGGATGAGGACGACGGCGGAATTCATCCGATTGATGACGAGCATGATAGCTCGTTATCTTTGCTTTCAGTTGTGGACCTTGACGGCAACGTCGTGGCTCGGAACATTGCGGTGGACGAAGATGAGCACATTGTCCAAATCGGGTATCTCGAGGGCCGCGACCCAGACGACGAGGACTACGAAGGGCACACAGGCAACGCAGGTGCGCAGGCCACACATTGGTATCGGGTGAGTTCTCACAGACAGTGTTCAAAGGGCTTAATACTAACACCTTTGCAGGATACGGTAAGCTTCTCAACACTGCGGGTTGAACTTTGATTGCTGACTACTCAGGCTTTGGTCATTGTTCCGGAAGACAACTGGATCGATTTTTGTCTTAGTTCTGCGTCTTCTAACGACTTCCGTCCCTTGCTGGACACAGAGCTCTCTAAGATCTATCTGAATCCTACAGATGAACGGGCGCGTGCAAAATGTGAGAAGATCTGTACTGTTGCCGTCGACAAGAGTCTCTATCGCTGGGATCTGGATAAATTTTGGGCATTATTTCAAGGCTGCGTCGCGGTAGGGCGAAAAGATATCGCAGAACGGGCTATTCGTGCCCAGTCTTACACAGATCGTAGACGAGTTCTTGCAGTCTTCGAACGATGCAGAGCGGCTGGGTGGGACGACCTTGCAGGCCTGACCATCAAATCATGCCAGTGCGTAGACACTGATGACTTTGCTGCGGTTGCAACGGCCTGTCAAAGCATACGAAGAGCTGACCTGCTGGAGAGCTTTGTGCTGGCCAACCGCTGTGGCAATACGGCCAGCTTTTCTGCGGTGTTCAATTGCTGCATGGACATGAAACGCATTGATCTCGCCACCGGAGCCGTGCGAAAATTCCGAGAAAGTTCGCAAAACAACCCGCACAGCAGGTACCATAACATGCACGACCCTCACATCCAGACGGACTTCCGGAAAGTGGTGCTCCCTCTAGTTGTCGAGCACTCTGCCAAGTTTGAATTCCAATACTGGTATGGATGCCTTGAAGTTGTCTTTGAAGGATATGATAGTCTCGCGCATTGTCAATTTGCGCTAAAGCAGCTGGCCGACGGATGGAAGCATTGCGAAAAAGACGACGTTTCGAGTATGAACATATGGAGGCGTGGTTGCTTGACACGCGCTCTGCAGGCCACCCCCGCGCTTTCAATACAAGATGCGGCTATCGTCCAAGGCGCCATCAAAGAGCAAGGAGAATACTGGATCACTGAATCGTAAGCCTTACAGATTGTCTCCCGCAACGATGAACTGACTTGCATGTTTTAGATTGCTACCAGTGGCTCTCAGAAAGAATGCCGAGGGTAACATTGCCTTCGCATTGTCTCTATGGCGCGTGCTTTCCCCCGAGAGCGCCTCTCTGGCTTCTCCAGATCGAGCGCTTACCACTCTCGCACCCACCACCATTCAGGGCATCAGCCTGTCCAAACCTTTCAAAGACATGTATGCACTCGTGGGCTCTCGTGGTCTACCGACGCTGCACGAGACTACCCACTACACTGCGCTCGACTTGGTGGCATTCGGGAAATGTCTAGGCGTTCCCGGCGTGCCCGAGGAACTCAAAGATAGTTTCAAGGACAAAATTTTGCGCGAATTCAAAGGGATGTCGTCTAAGCATTCAAACCAGGCAGCGAATCTTCTCAAGGAAATCATGAATCAGTTCGGACCAGGATTTTCCCCTTGGTTTGTAGACTTGGTCCAAGCCTACATCCTTCGCGTCGTTGGAGCCGAACCAGAGCAACCACCAAACTGGACGATGCCCCGACGACTTGGCTGTGGATGTCTGGAATGTGATAGGCTGGACAAATTTCTTCTTGATCCGTCACAGAAATCTGGACGTTTCCCAAGAGCACAGGTCATTAGAACACACCTTCAGTCGAGGATTGGAAGATCCGACGACAGCTTTCAAATGACGACAATCACCCAGGGTAGCCCGCACACTCTTGTGATTGAGAAGAAACACGCGGACTTTACTCGAAAACACACAACCTGGATGTCAGTGGCAAATGACACGAAAAAGTTCATACGCGGACTAGCTTTAGGGTCCGAGCAGGCTCTGCGCACGGTCCTTGGACCAAGTTACGAGAATCTGGCACACCTTAAGATCGTCACCTTGCGACGGTCGGAGACCGGAGTTCCGCTCKCGAGGACGTATGAAGCGCGGATTGTTTGGTCATACGAGAATCGTCCTCCAACACTTGGCATGTCATCATCGTCTGCCGCTGTGAATAACGGGCCTGCATCTGTGATAAACTCGCAGCAAGAGGCTCAGAGCAGCACCGGGGCGAAGAGAAAGGCATCCGAAGGCGCTGTTGAGAACGTACGGCCCATCAAGCGACCAGTGGAGATCATCGATCTTTCAGATGAGCCTTGAGCAAGCGATGTACCTTTGCTTTCGATTCTTGTATTTACCATTCTGTATATATCATGATGTTTCTGGGTGAAATGTCGCCAAGACTTGCTCAACACTGCTGGGTATCTGTATGTTTCGTGCTACATTGCCAAGTCCATCACGTCTAAAGACCAATGAGCATTGAATTAAGTCTTGCGAAGGAAGTATAAATCGTGCCGCACTGCCACGACATCAATCTATCGATGAAGGATGGGTGCGAATCTCAGGGTCGCCAACAAGGGGCCTCGCCAGACTCCCAGGCAAACCGCGGTGGCCTATTCGATGAACCCGACGCTAGTTCTCGATATCGGTCTCACTTCTGGGAGTGTCGCCATCACGCTTCATCAAGAGCATCGTGGCACTTCATCGTCGAAAGGCAGGCTGGAACCGTACATTTGATCTGAGCATCGCAGCGCCCGAGCGCAAAAATCTAAAACTTTGCCGTCTAATCATGATTCATGCCAATTCACAGAGCGAATGCGCTCTCTTCCCTGCCTTCATGACTTGGCCGCATTCCCCAACCATCCCATCTCAACGAAGAACTCAAATAATCTGCCACCCTTAGTCGTGTCGATTTTGCTGATCTCTCTAACGTTCTTCTTCTTAAGTTTCCCCTCGCAGCGTATCGCTTCCTTGAAGACGGCATCTTTGATGCATAAGTATGTTTTGGGATGGAGTCTCAGCAGCTTGCACAGTTCCGTCTCCGCAGGATCCAGCAGTTGGAGGTCAGATGCATTGGATTCATCCCATGGTGCTGGAGCAAGATTAGGAATTGGTTGCAGGGGAGGTCGTACAGGAGAGACAATGCTGGCAGGGACTTCGGGATGGAGGCGGACTGGCAGATCAGATTTGGTGGTGAACTTGACAACAGTATCGGATACCTCAGGTGCTGTATTTGCTTGAGGTTTTGGTCGGACGCCGTTGCTTAGGCGATCGAACTGTCCGGCTTGCGTGACAGTGCGTGCCATGCGAGCAGCCTTTTCAGCTTCGTACTTTTCACCGTGTGCGAGAGTGGAGATGCGCATTCGTCGCCACTCTTGTAGTTGAGTGATGGCCTGTCTGAGACTTTGTTCCTTTTCCAGATCCTCCGACCATGCAACCCAATCTGGGTGAGACATTATTCTTGCAAACGGCTTGAGCTTGTGATGCAGGTCCCGCTGCTCCTTGGTACGCTTCTTGTCGATTGCAGTGTTTTTCCGATAATCCAGTAATTTGTGGTTGAAGATGACCCGTTTGCGATCTGTTYGCTGGGTCAGGCGATCGTTGTAGATCTTCATCACGWCCATCTTAAGCTCGGTCTCTGCATCGTAGGCGCCTGTGGTAGGGTTGACACCTTCTTCTGGGGAGAACTGCATGTGCTGGACTGCTTCTTCGGCTTCATTAAAGTACTCATTCTCGAACTCCAAGCGACCTGGCATGAACCCAGCAACCTCGTGACAACTGGGTACTGATGATGTTGGCTTGGCAGGTTCCGTGGGCTTCCCTTGATTGTCCGCAATGGCTTGCTTCCGCTCTTCGATCCTCCGCTTCTTCCGTTGTTGGAACTCCTCCCTCGGCACCTCATCACTCAATCTTGTGTCCCGCGGGTCCGCCCGCTCTGGGAGAGGGAAATTGGAAGAGTTGATATATGTCTCCACGTAGTGATCTCGTACCTCATCCTTCTCACGATAACCTCCTATGTGGTCTGCAATGTCCGCAAAACTCCCCAACCCATACTGCTCCGCACCCTCCAGCAATAACAGTTCCTCATCTGCACCCCAACCCTCGTCGAATATGGGTATACTGTGTGGCTCGATGACCTGGTAGGGATGTGATCGTGGGTCGTGATGAAGGTTGGCCGCGCCTCTCGAGAAGCAAGGCACGCAGAGATCGTAGTCTGGGCAACTTTTACTCGCGCATCGGATGCGCACGGTCGCGGTGATGTCGTTGCTGCATACATTACATATATACTTGACRCCGCMGCCGGATGAGCCAGACTCGGCGCGCGGCGCAGACTTGGTTTTGGTGATGAGACCCATGCTATGTGAAGGCGCGCATGGAGGTTTCAAGGTCGGATGCGCTTGTTGTGAAGTTGGAGGTGAGGTGAAGCAAGCGCGCTTGTGAAAGTGCCGCCGCGGAACTGAGGCCGAGCCCGGGCCCATGGGGCTAGGCTATGTTTAGCCACCATCCCTGCGCGTCTCCGCGTCGTCCGCGCTTTCTTCGCGATTCCCTCGAGATTGGCAACATCACGCCATGAACAATTCCGTTCTTTGTCAGCTGCGCACTTGCATCAAAGTGCTGTTAATCAGCTGTTCACCGACAAGCAGCTGATCACTCCAACATGGGCATCTCTGGGTAAGAATCGAAACTTCTCCCGGCGAAATTCAAGCTGACATCGGCAGACTGTGGGAAGTCCTTGGCAAGGGCGAGGAGTATGCAATTGCTGATTATGCGGCGGCTCACTGGAAACGGCACAAGCGGCCGCTAAGGATTGCAGTCGATGAAGCCTGCTGGAGATTCGGTAATCTTTCTGATGAACAAGTCGCCAGAATTCGCGAGGGCGAACCAGCAGCCAATCCCATCGAGAAGACCATTTTGTCGCGGATCCTCAAATTATGGAGAATGAATATCCAGCTGTTGTTCATCACAGACGGCATGACGAAGCCGGGCAAGAAGCGCTGGAACAAGAAGTTCGGTGGTGGCCGTGGAGGCAGCAAAGTCGACAAGGCAGTCATCGAGATGCTCCACAAGATGTTCGACCGGCTGCATGTTCCGTACCACAGAGCTCCCGGTGAAGCTGAAGCAGAGTGTTCTCGTCTACAGGAGCTTGGTGTTGTTGATGCCGTATGGAGTGATGACGGGGATTGCTTGATGTTCGGCTGCACAACGTTGATCAAAGCAGACAGGAATATGTCTGGCCAAAAGGACTGGGATCGTATTCAAGTGTACAGGGCTGAGGCAGTATTACCCAAGTTCGACTTCGACACTGACAGCCTGGTCATGTTCGCGGTCGTGGCTGGTGGTGATTACGATGATAAATGTCTTCCAGGATGCGGACATCAGAAAGCGAGGAGGTTGTGCCAGCGGGGCGTTGGCCTTGCTCGGGCATTGAGGCGATGTGAAAGCAAGAATGACTTTGCCGCTTGGCGAGACCAGCTTGCCAACAAACTTCGGGAGAAAGACTATGGAGTCACTGTACCTCCAGACTTTCCCTATGTGAAGGCACTTGACGGTTATCGAAATCCTGCCATTTCAACAGAGGAAAGATGTCGAAACCTCCGAGGGCTTCACGTTAAGGACGGAGGCTGGGAATGGTGGGAAAATCAGATKGACCAGACTAAACTGCGAGTTGTGCTGCGCTCCCACTACAACTTCCAGACGAGAGAGTATCTGAAGCATCTTGGGTCAGTGTTTCTGGCCCGAGCGCTCACTCGGAACGTCACCCCCGCTCGACAGCAAGAGAACCTCTCCTGTGGAGTCACTCTGAGACGCACACAGAACAGAAAGGATGCGAATGGTGTGGACATAGGTCAGCCCGCTGAAGTCAACATCAAGTTCAATCCTGCAATGCTTGTACAGATCAATCTAGCAGTTCAGCCTCCGGAAGAAGACTGGAGCTGTACTGTCAAGAATGACGGTATCCAGTATGATCCAACGAAGCCGATTGATGGGGTGATAATGAGCTGCTTTCTTAAGCATGGCCTACCTGAAGGTGCCCTTGATAAATCCACGCCATCACCAAAGAAGAAAGGTCGGAAGTCGAAAGCTGACGCAGTCGATGATCTTGCATCAAGTCAAGCTGGACCGTCCACGTCCCAGCAGAGCCCGCTTGCACGGAAGCCGAAGACTGCTTCAAGTTCTACACCTACTGGCCTTGACACCGAAGGCGGGAAAAGTGAACCTAGAGCGTCGCAGGACAAGGCTACCAAGAAGCGCAAAGCACGCTCGGAAGTCGAAGGAGGATCCGGCAAGCCCGTGAAGAAGTCGAGGAAGTCCAAGACTGCCGAGAAGGTACCATCGCTCAGTCCTCCTCCAGCAACCTTCAAAAGGCTAGAGATACCAAATCTTGTTACCAAAAGGCACAAAGATTCCGTTGGCAAAGCAGTGCCAGCTTGCGGTCTAGTCATCGATCTGGACGATGACTCGGACAACGACGGTAATGTGAAGACGCATTCGAAGCATAACAGATCAGGCATGCCCACATCTCCACATTCTCGCTGGATTCCTGGTGTTGAGGTCAGGTCCTCTCAGGCTACAACTACCWAGTCGCCCATGCCCGTCGAAGCTGCACCGACTTGGTCTTTGCCGCCGGCGAATACGCAAGACAACAATTCTGCGTCACAAGCCTTTCAAGCAATTCCCCACACAGCCTGTCCCGCGCCATCGCCAGTGTCGTCCATTGCCCCACTAGCGTCAGCAGCGGAGCGGCCTGCCTTGCCAGCATCGCCTGCCATGGAGGATCTAGACCAGACTGTCACTCCTTCTGCAGCAGTATTGCGGCAGCGAAGGGAGGCTGGTCTACTCAGCAAGCTATCTCAGCCTGCAGCTGCGGTCAAGCAGACTTTGAGAAAGTCAGCTTCGCCTCCGAAAGCGTCATATCACGAGATGATTGATCTGACATAAAGCTGTTCAGCATGGTCTATTGTAACGCTATGCGCCAATACTCAGGTCTGACACCAGTCTCGCCCTGGTGTGAGTGCATGCGAGATCATCCTAAAAGCTCTGCAGCGAGCACAAACTTTCCTGTCCAGGACAAGCATGCGTAGCAAAGACATCCCCTGCACGAAGACCCGTCTCATGTCGTCCAGGACCTGATGTATGATCGCATGAATTAAACAACATGGCTAAGCAGCGTTTCAACCACATTGATGCGCCGCTCAGGTGTCGGGACTTCGTCCCATATTCTGTCGAGCTGCATACCTACTAAGATTAAAACGTCGATACCGGGCGCACGTGGAGGAGACGAGCTGTATTTACAAGCACAAGTGAGCGCACCGGACTGAAGGCGCAACGGATGAACCTCAGTGAGAGCATACCAGGTTGCGCACTGGAACTGTGTGTGGAAATGGAGAGCAGGTGAGCGATAGCAGTAGATTCACGGTATAATATTATCGCTGCGGAGTTGACTTTCGCATTTCATCTTAGACATCCTGATCACTCCATTCTTTTCTGAGTTTCAGAGCAGAGTTGACCCTTCATGGATGCTTGCCTCTCTCATGACTTGTCACGGTTACCCTGCGTCAGAAATACTTGTGTGCGACCATGCCGTCGTTGTGATGCAAAGTTATCATGGCACTCAATCCCATTTGTGCTCGACGAGAGCACATCGCTTCTCCAGTGCTTCGGTCTTCGTTTGGTAGCGTTCGGTGAGTGCTTTCTCCGCACTGCCGCCCCATGGGATGTACGCTACCTAGCTCTCAAATCTGACGTTGAATGCCTGTCAAAGACACGTGGTAAGATGTTCCAGCGTTCATTCACCATCAACTTCCTCCTCCTCAGCCTCGGGTCCACCACCCTCGCCCACCCAATTCACAAGCCCTCCATTCTGTGAGTACCTCAGCGCTTTCCCCCTATCCTCTGCAGACATGGCACACACAGCCTTATGTACCGACCAATCCTTCTGCTGACATTCCGAAGAACAATACGCAGCGGTGCCACATCTCCCACATCGATTCAGTGACTTTCCATGCTGACCGCCAGATTTACATGTCGAACACCTTGCAAGGTCGAGCGTCT
Organism: Ramularia collo-cygni; assembly: GCF_900074925.1. Classification (NCBI taxonomy): domain Eukaryota; kingdom Fungi; phylum Ascomycota; class Dothideomycetes; order Mycosphaerellales; family Mycosphaerellaceae; genus Ramularia; species Ramularia collo-cygni. The sequence goes on from NW_019716258.1 coordinate 1,548,349, forward strand.
CATACAGCCAATGCGGATTCATAGCCAATCCATCATCCCAGGGATCCATTCCCAGACTCAAAGATTCAATAAAAAACTCATGTCGGATTTTCTTTCCTGTAAGCCATCTTCTCTGCTTTATCAATTCTGCCACGAATTCCCGACCTAGTCGTTCAATTTCTTTTGGGTCGTCTACATTCTGATCACCAAGCATCGTCTCCTCGGTATTGGGCATCCAAGACCCTTGATACAGCCCGTTCTCGAGCTGGGAAATGTTGAAAGTGATCATGACTTTCCAGAGACCTTCCTTATCGAGCTTGCCCATTGTGACTTGATTTCGGATGCGTCCAATTTCGAGCTTGGTTTCATCTTCGAGGGTGACAGTCCAGGTGAATGAGAACCAGGCTTCGATGTCTAGTAGAGCGAAGAGCGCTTCTGGACACCAATTGTACAGAATTGTAGCTGTGCCGTTCGCGGTCGATAGATCAGCGTCATTTCCCTCGAGTGAGGTTCCGTCAAGAATACGGAGAGGAGAGTTGTCGAGGAGGAGCGGATTCTCGGCATGTCCTGGTAGGCGAATATGCTCTAAAGTAATGTAGTTTACGACCATTCTCTCGTTTTCTTGGTTGATATTTGATGTATCGACGTAGTCCGAGACAACTGCTTTGATTTGTGCTGAAGCTAGTCTACAGGTTGTATCGCCCTCTGTAATGACTGTGCATGAACGTGCTGGGCGTTCGTACTGTAGTTGAATGCTGGTGTGAAGGAAATGCTGGTGTGCTCTGGAGATGATGCATGCGCTATTCCTTTTCGGGATTGGAACCTGACGCGCGRGTCACATGGCCTTTCCACTACAACCAATGCCTTGCAGACCTCCAAAGACCTCTTGAACTAAACCCTTGGTCGACATCCAGCGACAGACCATGTCTTCGGCTGAGTTGGGTCCGAGTTGTTTTTGTAGACGAAGACCCATTCTGTCGGCAATCTCGTAGGCACCTCGATGAAGCCATTTTCCCCTGCCTTTTCACCCTCCATTTCCAAGAGTCTAGGAACGGTGGGGTCTCCACCTACAAAATCACCTGTTGCATGTGTCACAGCCAAAGTCCCTGTTGCACGTATCGTCTCTCCGAACGTCGTCACGCACTCGCTCGGATATTCCACCACGCAGCCTTGCGTGGCGGCATTCAGCGCGACATTTGCATTATCGAGCTCGAAGAACTCCCCGAGTGCTTCGACGATATATGAGCTTGCAGTCCGTATTTGGACGCCGTCGACCGTGATTTTGCGAATCAGGCAGATTATGACAGCGTGCTGCGTTTGAAACTCCTTGTTTTCAACGAGATGCGTGAAGCTGGATCGTGGAGCATAGGGAAACAATAGGCTCAATTTCTGTTTGAGCACCTGCTTCAATTCAGACGCTACTTGCGCATTCGGAAGCCACGGGCCATCCGATCCTTGTTCTTGGGGGTTTCGAGCGCTGAGGTGAGCCGCAAAGACTTGAGTAGGGCCGATTCTTATTGAGCAGAAAACGCCAGAAAAGCAGCCGTCGGTACCAACTCGAGTCAAATATCCGGGACCCGACAGTAATCTAGACACTCCGCCTTCGCCTATGCGAAGATGCATATATGGTTTCGGAGCTGTCATGGTGACTTGACGGTAGTTATGTCGATGGAAGTTGTTGTTGTGGCGAGGCGTTCGACAGGTTGAAGGAAACATTGAAGAAGTGATGTGGGACAGAGGTCTCCTTCCTGGCGTCGAAGACAGGCCTGCGGAAGCCGCAATGGTCTGTCACACYCTGTCAAAACGAGCAACCAAAACCGGTCCACCGATTCGTAAAAATCATTCCTCAATCTCCTGCTGTCGCTCAGTCTCCTGAATGGCGGCCAGACGGTAAGGTATCTCGGAGCCACTCGAACGTCCATCATGAATTACTCATGCGTCCGCCGTTCCACCCATGGAATTGATTCGGTCAAGCCACGGGAGTATATGTAGTCGGTTTAAGTGTGGGCTTCGGACGCAGGACCAAAATACACTTGCGACGTCTGGTATGACGGCGTGTCCTCCATCATTGCCTGGATCAGGCAAATACGTAAGGAACTATCACTTACGTTGCATGCCGGCCTTTCCGAGAGTTATGTTTCCTGTAAAGATGATACCTGAACCACGAAGCTTGCCCGTTTATACTCAGTGGAGTCGCATTTATCTTCAGCGTCACACCATCCACAAGCATCTGGGCCAAGTCGGAGAAAGAGACCCAGTTTCACATGGGAGGGTGTGCCAGTTCATACCAGTCATATCTACAACGGCTCTTTCGCTCCTGCAAACGGACCACGGCAGTCTCCAATCACCATCCTTTCTRTCAAAACATGTTCGTCTCCACTCAGTGCTTCTTCTCGTCCTTTTCCGCCTCCTTCAGGAATTGTCTACAAAGCGATCGGATCAGTGACATCCGCTCTATCCGGCAATACCGCATGCCAACATACTGTATGAAGTTCTCTTCGTCCTTGCTGGAGGCGTTGATTGGAGGGGTGTTTGACGCAGGCGACTTCTTGCCGCCAGCCATGGCCCATGTGCCGACGAACATGGTGGAAAGGACGCCGATAGAGAGCTATGCGCGGACACTGTTAGTCATGCTACTGGGGAATGCAGCGCGAATGTATCGGCATTGGGCGTCTTCAATGGCATCATGGGATTGAGGAGGCGCCGGTATGCGATCGGGAAAGCGTACAATGTGGGAGCCGACTTTCTGGCCGAAGATCTCGTAGTATGCAACCATTTTGGCGGATTGAAAGGTGGTCGTGGAGGTGTGGAGGTATGAATCTGGTGAGGCGCAATGGGATGCTGTTGCCGCGGAGGTGAGAAGTGAGGTCGAAGCTTTGCGGTCGGCTTAGGTAACCTGCCGTCGGTTGGCAGCCCAGGTCTAATTTTAGCCGGTTCGTCCCGAGAGCTCTTGCTGTGTTGCCTTGCCCGAGTTTCCTCTCCGTCGTCATTTCCAGATCGCATCCATCACTACCACCAACTTTTTTACCACCAGCGCTGAAATGGCCAACTCACCGCGCCGTGACGATACCACTACGGACAAGGACATTACTGTTCCATTCGAACGMACAGAACCTCGGCCAGACTTCAGCAAGCCACTTCCTCGTCAAAAGCTTCCCGAATCTCTACAAGATACTCTCGATCATGAGGAGAAATTCTGGGAGACTGTAGCCGCAGGCGATGCCGGCGAGACTACAGATTCCAACGTAAGATATGCTGCGTATGCCAGCCGTCTGCGAACGATTATGCTCTCAGCCCATCGCTATGTGGCATACACCAGTGATATCGGAGAATCGTTCCGGCCAGTCGCACATCCCAACTGGATTAGAGCCGCGTACGGCGTGTCATGGGCATACTTGATAGGTGATGTTTCGCATGAAGGCTACAAAGCGTGGAAGCACAACCAGCGCGTACTGCATCCGGAGACTGAGGAGGACAAACTGGCGGCTCTGCCGTATGGAGGAAAGGCTGTCCCAGCAATTGAGGATTACAGGACTGTCATGGCACAGAGAGCCATTTTTCAGGGTCTGGCAAGCATGGGTCTTCCGGCCTTTACCATTCACTCGATTGTGCGCTATTCGGGTCGGGCCATGAAGGATGTGAAGAATGTTAAAATACGGACGTGGGGACCTATCGGCCTTGGCCTGGCAGCTGTGCCGGCTCTGCCATATATGTTTGATGAGCCGGTAGAGCATGCGACCGAGTGGGTTTTTCACAAGGTCTTCGTAGCTGCTGGTGGAGCCGGGGCCGTTGGTGCGGACAAAATTGCGCCGGGAGCGACTCTTCCGGAGAAGAAAGTTGAGAAGGAGCTTTAGTACGACCCTCTACAACATCTTCTCTGGAAGAGGTAGCATCCCTGCGGTCTGTGGAAGAGCAAGGTGGTTTAGATGCTCATTTGAAGGGCGATGATAGCGCGGCGAACGGCGTTTGATACTCAACTCAGCGGCCTCCAGGAGAGGTCGCGTTGTACAGAAGAATAATCTCCCACTTGAGATGAATGATGATGATGTACATATGGCCGACTTCCACGGTGACGTCTTTGATTTGCCGGCTCCTCGAGATGGAACCCGATGTGATGTTGGCTGATCTCCTTCACTTCGACGTCAGTCTGCTCATTCACGCAATCGTCCAGTCTGAAGGTACCTCACACCGGCTTTCCAGGCAGAGGGTCTGCAGCTTGCTTGCGACGGGTTTGTCGACGACCACCTGGTTTGGACGGTACCTTGTCTCTTCCAAGACGAAGGTTTTTCTGCATAGTCCCATGAGTACTCCAAGGATGCAAGCTTCTTGGCTTCGTTCGCAGTAGGTGCCTGCATTCTGCCACTCAGTAGTTGGCACAATAAGGTAGACCATCTTCCTACCCGCTACCAAATTAAACCTTGGTGGTACACAGCATGAGGCTGATGCTTACATGCCCGGAAGTCACGATAATATTGCGGCCTACTTGACGTGTATACTTCTGCCCTTGCACCCGGAGTCCAGGACATGAACTCTTGGTTGACTTTGAAATGGATACTGGGTGACTCTGTGGATACTGATAAGAGAGCCGGGCGATGAAACCTCCAGAATGGCCTTCAGGATGAAGCGAGTTGGCGAAGATGCATCGATAAGCCATCATACGGATATCTCCGGACACAACAGAATAACGAGTTTCTCGAAGCCGAATCTGGCATCAAGCGACACCCTTGAGACTCTGCTTAGATCCGACCGCGCGGATTCGTCGAGACATTCAGCGATCAGAAGATATCGATGCACTGGACAGTGGGTGTGGGAGATCCTCGCAGTTGTCTTCAGCACTGTATGTCTCGTCGTCGTCACAGCCGCTTTACTAGTGATGAATGACAGAAGACTCATGGATTGGAAGCTCCCAATATCCCCAAACGCACTCGTATCCATTTTCGTCACCCTCTCTAAGTCTTCACTTCTGATGCTTACTGCGGAGGGAATCAGCCAGCTCAAATGGAAGTACTTAGCGGAGACCACACGCCGTCTATACGACCTGCAAATATTTGACGATGCCAGTCGCGGACCGTGGGGTGCCTTAAAACTGCTTATCACTTGCAAGTCTAAGCCAGCCCTAGCATACATTGGAGCAATAATCACTGTCGTCGCACTTGCAATGGATCCTTTTGCCCAACAGATTCTGGAGTCTCGATCCGTCATGATGGCTTCTGCAGATGACATGGCTGTAATTCGAACAGCCACGGCCTATGAAGTCGCCGTCCGTGAAGGAAGCGGGCCCTCAGCTTTTGCCGGTCAGTCGGATGCTGGAAATTACTCGCACACGACTGACAGTGGGTAGGTATCGACTTAATACTGAACATGACAAATTCCATCTACGCTGGCATGTTTCATGGAACATCCAAATCCCAAGTCGAACATATCTGCTCGACGGCCAATTGTACATGGGATACTTTTCAGAGTCTCGGAGTCTGCAGTCAATGTACAAACGAAACCGACCTCGCAACCGGAACGTGTCTGTCATCAAACATTACTGGATCAGCTGGCCTTGTAACAAACACCGAGCAGAACTGCACCTACACGACTCCAAATGGCACAGCTCTCGAGGCAAGCACATCATACGATCCAGATACCCGGGCTCACAATAGTACTGTGCTGCAAACAGTAGTAGAGAGCCAAGCTTTAGTCGATGGAAACCTGAGCGCTCGATTGGCTACTATCTCGATTATTCGCTTGGGACCCCAGCTGGAATGGTACCTCCCATGGCCAGCTATCTACACCTGCGAGATCAGCCCCTGTCAAAAGATGTTCCTCCCATCCGTGATCAATGGGTCACTATTTGATACCGTCATTGACGAGCAGCCGACGAATTTCTCACACTGTCACTCCGAAACTGATGCTTCTCATTGTGCTGCTCTCCCAATGGGCGAGACTTCGAACATGAGCACGATAGAAGACCCGAGCGCAATGTGGATCAGCACCGAAGCCATCACATCAATGCGAACACTCATCAAGACTCTACTGACCCACACGAACAGCAACATCGGCATGAAGCGACTTGCCGCCAGCCCCGGAGCACTGATGACCAGCATGCTATGGAAACTCAACAACGGCAACATCATGCAAACCATCGACGACATCGCGACCGCAATGACAAATCAAATTCGCGAGGGTCCAAATTCCACCTGGGTCCAAGGCAAGGCGATGACTCCGACRGTCGTCGTGCACGTGAATTGGTGGTTCTTCTCACTGCCTGTCATGGTGCTTTTACTGGCGGTCACATTTTTGGTCACGTTGATTTTGACGTCTAGAGATGCAAATACACCTGTGTGGAAGTCCTCGATTCTTGGAATGGTGTTTCTTCAGCTTGATGTGCGGACCCTGGGAGATCGTAACGTCGTTTCTTTGCACGAGATGGAACTTGCTGCCATGGAAACGGAGGTTTCTATCCGACGAGATATAGTCACGTAGCGGAATTGTTGAAGTTGCTTGCCACATGCTTGCTTGATACGGCACAGCAAGCTTGGGAAGCTGGGGTCGTGTCTTCAGACACTGAAATGCCAGAATTGATGTCAAAGCATTCACCTTGTTCTTCTATAGCGACGTCTGGGATCGTTATGGTGTACATACCGCTTGAGGGAAACAGAAGCTAATCACGGCTATCTGTATGCCGTTGATGAGATGCATGATGGGCGAGAATCTATTTTTTTTTTCAATTGGACGTGTTCCAGAGACCAATCGACCAACGGGAGATTTGTATAGATGGTTGCTTGTCGAAAGTAGCCGTGGATGATCTACAGAGAGAACGGAATGACTTTAGAAACCAAGCTTTCCATTGGGAGCAGTCTCTCTTCTTATGATATCACCCGATAAGGCTGTACTTCTGGTAGACCGTTACAACTGTATGCAATCGAGCATCCAATATGAACCGCTGCCGATCAGTTCGAGGTCCTCATTGCCGTCCTATTTCTACATCATCTACCAACAGAAGCCGCTCTACGAATCGAGTAAATCTGTACAGATGGGAACCGAAAGCCGTACATGAGCCGTACATGAGTCTTTACGAATAAAGACGGGAAGAAAGATAGACATGAAAACCATGCTGTGGGAAAGATTTCACTTCCAATCCAGCCGAGGTAGGCTTGGCGCAGCAGGGCTTGAATTTAGGTTCACGCGATGAAACTTTGCGCCTGAGTGAATGTCTTGGCTTTCTACCAAGATATTGTTGGTCTTCTGGTATAACACACAAGGCAATTAAGAGCTTCAGCTCTTTAGTTGTTGGAACTAGCCCTAATAGTAATCAAGTGGGTAGGGTCTCTTCCAATATAGCCTCCTCAAAATCTTCCAGCTTCTATTTCGAGCAACATGCTACGTTGGAAGAGCATAGCTTACAGGACGGGGATGTCTTCAGATTTGTCGAGACATAGAGATACTAGATCCAGCAGTAGCATCTCTGGGTTCCTTTACCAGAAAAATCATCTCTCCAATTCGACACCAACAGTACCTTACCATGCCCTCATCACGCGAATCTGTGATCATCACTCTCAGCGTCACTAAAAACAAAAGGTTCAAGCTTGAACTCACGCCTTAGTGAAAACATATCTGGTAGACTTCCTGATTGATTATGTTCGACCATATATACAAGAGTGCAAGAGATCCCATTCTTTCTAGTCTTCTGAACTGCGAAATAGCTAGATCCTGCAAGCTGGGGACTTCAAACAATTGAGTCTCTCTTCGTATACCRCAGATAGTCATGAAAAAGGGCCTAATGAGTGCGGTGTAGCGCAAATTGATCATTCACTTCCTCCTGTTTTCGCCCCGAACCCGCATTCTTCACCGCGAATCTTTCCATCAGGTGGCGTAGTGATGCTCTAGACCAAATCGAAAGGTTTCGGTATTTGCATCTATAGCGGACATCTCGAGACTTCGTCGATGAACTGGCCGGTAATGAGGGATACGAAGCCTGTATTGGCACTCTCTAGCTGACCGTTGAAGTTTGCAATGGCAAGGTTCGCACAATAGGTGGCTTGGTCGGTAGACTCGATCTGATACCACAGCCGTTCGCCGAGTTGAGTTGCAAGCGCCTGGTTCTGAGGAGTGGCATCTACAGCGTCTTGACCATAGTTGTCGTAGGAGTAGTAGGCAGTAATTCTGTCATCGGCCTGTCGCTTGCGATTGGCGTTTGGGGATTGTGGGCTGTGGCTCAACTGTGTTCGATTGTTGGTGGTATCGAAATCCATCAAGGCGATCATGGCATGACCGGTTTCGTGACTGGTCATTTGWAGCATGATGTGAAGGACTGGGTCTGGCTCGGCGCCTTCCGCTTGGCGCAATGGTGCCTTGGTGAATGTAGTGGTSATGCCCCGAACAACATCATCAGAAACAAAAGGCACGTCGGAGAGGCCGAATATCTCGCTGTACATGTCTGACGAGTCTGACCCCTCGAGTCGTGCTTGTCCGGGGGGACGTTGCTGGAGGGCACGTGTGAACTCGATGGCCGCCAAAACTGACAGAGCAATACCAGTCAAAGCACTCAAGCCACAGGCAACGGCAGTTCCTGGGCCAGTGAAGAAGCCCTCACAGGTTTGGAGAGCGATTGTGGCGAGAGGTACAATGGCGCTTGCGCGGCTGAAGATCCAGTCGTACTGACCGTCGAACTGTCTTTCCATCAAGTCGCCAGGGGCACGGGCCGCAAGAGCAGAACCAGAGGCAGATGGTGCTCCTCGGATCGTCAATCCAGCAACGACCGATTCAACAGTAAAGAATGTCTCGCCTTGAAGCTCCAGGCAGAAAGAGTTGTCGCCGGGAAGTACTGTAGTCGTGCTGTTAGCAATGGAATGCGTCTAATATGCAGGATCAGACGTACACTCGGCAATTCCTCCACCGGTGAAGCAGGTGTCTGCATCATGCAGGGTAAGGCGATACCCAGAAGTAGCCTCATCAGTTAATGTAAATATCATGGATGTTGCGAGCCCGGTGTCGGCGAACTCGATGCTACGACACTCGACGTACGGTCCATCCGAAGACTCGTAGCTTCGGAGCATCTGTCCTGCGCATCGGAAGCCCCCATAGGTGATTGCCCTCCATTGAACCTGGGCTATTCCTACTAAGAGAGGCAGCATGAAGATGAGGGCTGTCATGTTCGTAGAATCGTGTGAGGTCTGAGAAATGGTTTGATGCAGAGACGGGCCCTAAGACAGCAGGATGTGTCTTTTATATGCTGCCATGAGCACTTACATCTACCTTCAATCGATCGATGCTTGCACAAGGGTAYTATTGTTGGCATCATTGTTACAGCACAGTGTAGACAGATCTACASGACCTCCAAACGACCTTGGTGAATCCACCTTTTCAGGATGGGCAGCTCGCGTGGACAGTCAAAGGCCAAGCAAGAGAGTCAGTCCAACAAGAGCCAGTAACATGACTTCTTGATCCGCCCCGAAGACTCTGTACTGGTTCTCACGATGCCCACAGTACATTAGTTCGACTCCAGAGTGAAGAGGCATTCCATGGTGTATTCCTTAGTGTCTCCGATCCGATTTGAGGCACTCATACTATTGCAGCATCAAAAATGCTCTCCAGTAGGTCTTTCCATATCATTAGGTAGAAATCTGAATGGCGGGAACTTTGGGTGCGTTCTGTCCCTGAGATGTTCAGCGTGGTAGTGATAGTTCTCGTTTTCAGGCATTGGAGCAGTCTTGAGCCTCCAACAGTAATACATAGCATGCCTCTCATACATCCAATTAGATCTCGATCTGGAGAAGGGGTAGGACGTACGGCCTAACATCGCTCCACTCACTGAATCGAAGCGACCATCGAAGGATTCGGTGGCAAAGAGAGTCGTGCAGTCAAATTCCCTGATGAGGAGGTGCGGAGGGCCACGGGAAGGATTGTAATCCGTGTTGATGCGAACTCACTGGTGGGACATGACGCTATTTCCTGGACACCAGCATGTCTTGGTTGAAATATGCAATGTTGTTGCTTCWGGGAGCATTGCGGCTCCTGCCCACCAGCTACTGAATAGTAACATCTCTCCTGGTACAACTACACTCAGCAACTGCATCGTCAACATGCTACCTTTTGTCGGGTACACATAGGTTTACATTATCCGTGTCCTGACTTGATAAGTCACGCATTCGCCAAGACTTATTGTCGGTACCGAGCCTACTGTCATACCTTGCCAAGTAAGGGACCCCAGGTCGTTTGGTAACACGGCTGTACCGTAGGCTTTGTGGACTGAATTTCGAGTATGCATAGGCGAAGCCTCGGGCGACGGAGCGGAGGCAGCGATACGCCTGCCAAATTTCTTGGTCTGCATTTGGTCTTGGCGATCACCTGCAAGCTTGCTGTGCCCCTTGCTTCCAGCCTTGCAGATATGACATCAGTATCGTCGATGCTCTCTTCCTTTAACACCTGTCTTGACGAAGTTGCCGTAAAGTCTTGAGCGGTACTATCCTCTCTGGATCTCCAGATACATGGTACTTGTGATTGAACGAAAACTCCTCTACAGACGAGACGACTAGGACCACTCGCAATCAAGACAATGCTTCGATCAACATCAAAGACAAAACGATCCACTCAAAGCGAAACATCATACGCCCCCTGGCAACTCATCTCCAATTTCCAGACGCCTCTGGCACAATTTTGCTTCTGGTTCAATCTTCCGCTCTGCTTCATTCTCCTCCTCATGGTACTGACGGGGTACTCTCGTACTTTGGCAACAACATACCTAGCGGGAAACGACAGGCTTGTTTCATGGATCGCTTTTGGCTTTGGCTGCTGGCTTTTCATCCGCCATACCCTTGGCTTCGCTGGAGCCTGGGCCTGGGAGATCTGGTGGGATCCATATGCGCGTGCACCTGATTTACGTGGCCAAGTGACGGCCCATGAGGAGGCTCAAATGCTCAAAGACGGTCGGCTTAGAGTCAAACAGCTTTGGCTAGGACATGCTTGATTAACTTCATGCGACAACGCAAGTCGGAGTTCGGACGTTGGGAAGCTCAAGGGTGCTCGACGGAGAAGCGAGTTCTGGATCATTTCGCAAGGGGCCAGAAATTGTGTTTGAAGACCAACACAGCGTTCAAAATGAGGTCTGATCTGCGATAGCATCGATGAGCCGGAAGCTCTCCACTGTGCAGCAACGAGTGATGTTCCAACGCAAGGAGCGTCCACATCGACAACGCAAAATTTGACAGGAATATTCCTCCAAAAAGGCCCATCCGCCCTGTGAKAAGGGGATTTGAAAAATGACAGTATACTTGACAATCACGGAACCTCCACCGCAACCAGTCAATGACAGCATCATATTTGGACACGAAACATGAATGAGATTGAACATCATGCGATCTATCATACGTCGTAGTTGTGGTTTCTAAAGATCGTGGCAAAAAAKGGTTTTTTTCGAGTAGAATGAGCGCTCGCTATTTACCAAACCCCTTGGAAAGTGACTATGCTAACGATGGAAATATTAGCGGCATCTGTTACCTTCTCTCCATGTCTCCGCTTTCTTCGTGGACAAGGCACTATTGATCTCACTAGCAAGGATGGTGATGTTTCACTTCATATCACAGTCCCTAGACGCTAGGGAGGATGTACGACGCTTGATTCCCAATAGTAATGATGATTGCCTGACTATATAGTGAGTGAATGGCCCTTCTCGAATACCCTGTCTATCACACGCTACAACTTTCCACCTAAAGCTCTAATTACAAATCCAACAAGCGAGTGAATCCATCGAAGTAGATGCTCCCGAATCGTCCTAACAAGTGCAGATGTAGATGTATACTGGCGGAGCAGTAGTTGTAGCTGCTGGTGCGCTTTTGCTATGATCGAAGGACGATAGGCCTCGGAGATGTGTAGGAGGTGGTTGGGGAGTGTCGGATTCCACTACTTGGGACAGATGCCAAGGATAACTCGCAGGTCAGGGTTCGGGACACCCAGCGAGCCTTTCATGTAGCACTCAGTTCCCACGTATGAGAATCCGACACATTGGGAAGCCTGCTTGCACCTGGCAGCGCATTCGGGTAGATCCTTGGCGAAAGAATTGTAGAAATCGCCACCGTAGGAGTCGATGCCACAGTTGATTGTGCAGCCGTTGATGTTTTGGAAAGGGAAACACGCGGCTCGCTTCTCCTGCGTGTGGTCTTTGGCGACTGGCGAAGCAGCTACGGCAGCTACGGAGGCGGCGATGATGTAGGTGATCTTCATGGTGATGTTGTTGTTGTTGTTGTTGTTGTTGTTGTTGTTGTTGTTGTTGTTGTTGCTGCGGCAGGTGATTGTGCTTGGAGTCTTCGTGGATGAGATTGGTATGCTTGGAATGAAGCTGATGAGATTGATGTCTTCCTCGTTCGTGGGAAACTACCTGTACTTTATAGGCAAACCTGGCCATGCCAATGGTCAAATCACCCACGGACGCCGCCTAAAGCTCGCAGGTAATGTGATGCAAATGTCTCGGGTCGTAACATGATTGTAGAACTACCGCATGATTGTCACTTAATCATGAACACAATTCTCCTGATCAAGCTAGATGGTTCCATGCCATTGGAACACCCAGTGGATCGCTTCCAGTCCATCCAAGACCTTTCCAAAGCAGACAATCTAGCAAGAAAGCCTTCCAATAAGCTAGSCGACACTAAGAAGGAAGCTTTAGGACCCTGTCAGCGTCATACAGGGTAGTGTCTCCATATATGGCTCGATTGAGACACTTACCCAAAAGCGCATTTTCTTGGCATTTGATACCACACTCTTTGTCACTCGCTTCATCTTTGACTATTGCACAACACAGGAGAAGGGGCGAGATCCCAACAAGCAACATCGATCGCTGGATGAGCAGTTCTCGTCATCCATTTCAAGATCCATTTCAAGCGGCGGTTGAACGCTGTAGGGTAGAAAGATGTCCGAGGGTCGTCCAAAAGTCGTGGTCAGATCCCGGCGCTTTTGCGTGGCCAGACCGGAGTATCGTCAACCATTGAGTTATCTGCCGAGACCAGAGCCCAGAAAGACGTGCTCGGAGAAGCATGGGAGAGACCTGTTCTCGCAACCATGGTTCGAGTGGTAGTCTCGATTCCTCTCTTCTCCCACACTTGTGGCCAGGCTTCACTACTGGAGTGGGTGGCCTTGGCGCGGAGGCAAGACGAGCCTAGCCTTTGGAGTGGTTATGTGAAGACACCCAAATCCTCTACCAGACCTGTGATGTCGTGGTGTCGCAGACCCTGCATGCTCCGGTCTTCTAGATCTGTCCATAGATGATAGCTAGTGAGGACACTGTCGCCGAGAATTGGTAGGGCGACGTTAGACCCCATAGGTTAGTCTAGTGGCGAAACTTCGTCACGATGTGCCTAATTAGGTAACTTTTGTTCAAAGACCAGAACTCCCAGTTCAGCTCGAAATACGGGGTATTATATTCGCATGCAAGGGCATCATTGCAAGGAACTTCGCTCGCTTGAAATGAATGTTATATGTTGTCACACTAATATTCAAATTCTCCTGCCTCTATGTACCGGGGCCAACCATTTTCAATGATAGATGACTTCACACGATTCCATTGATATCGATTGCTGTGTATATTGCACGTCTCTTTTGTCCCATCCTAATGCTTCTTCTCCACCCTTTTCAATCATCAATCATTCACATCTAAAGAATGCAATCATCAAAGACCCACAACTCGCTCATCAAAGAATAAACCAAGCAACCGCAAACCACACAACCCAACCACAACTCCGAACCTCCCATCTCCTCGCCTCCGACCTTACCCGAGACTCCACAGCGCTTGTAGTAGTACCAGGACCCCAAGGACTGGCCGTAACAGTCTCAGTCTTGCGTTCCCCCCTCGAGCTACATATCGGCAACTTAGTCGCAGACTCCTGCCGAGCCATCAGGCCTCGTTTCGCAACAGAATCATCCGTCAAAGTCGCGCAGCCTGGCCAAGTAGTAACTCCATCGCCGCCGACTGTTGCCACGTCGTCGCGCTTCGAAAGCGCTGTAGGGGTCGGTAAAGGTAGGGATAGCTTGATGTTTGTACATTGTCCCAGAGGATAGTTTGCTGGGAAGTAGGCTGCGAGTTTCGGGAGCAGAAAAGCCGTTGCTTCGTGTTTGGAATTGTTTCTATGATGTGTGATTTTGAGGACTTTGACATGGTCTGTATAGACCAAAGGAGTGAAGAGGGTAGTGGTAGAGGCCTCGAGACATTCGGCTCCTCCAGTACCGCAGCGAGCTATGTTGTGAGCTGTTGCCGTTGGACCTAAATTGAGATTCCAACCAGACGGTCCTGTCTGCGTGCTATCTCATTTGTTAGCAATTTTGCATCAACAGACCACTCAACCGCGGTAAGACTTACACTGTAGTGATGCGCCCGTCAGGTAGAACAAATGGACCAACCACAATGTTACATTCGCAGTTGAGACTATTGCTCGGGCATGGCGGCCGATCACAGCTCGTGGCACTCCGAGAGTAGTAAAGGTTGAACTCCATGGTGTTGCAAACCACATCCATACACGTGTTGTGCAAGTAGTGGGTGACAAGAGCCGTGCGATTGGTGAGTAGCTCCCAATGAACAATGGCGCCTTTGTCAAATGTAATCTCGCAGCCTTTACCATTGCAGTATGCGGCATTTCCTGCGGGCGTTGTTCCTGGTGGTTCACAAGCAGGCGAGCTCCGTGAATGTATCGTTGGGCTGGTCCATTCGTCTGTGATCGTAGTTGTGGTGGGTACTGATAAGATGTGGGTGGTAACCTCAATCTGAGTGATGATTGAGGTTACGATAACCGTTGAAATGGAAACAACACCAGGGCTTGTCACTGTAATGGAACAGAACGGATGACCGAAGAAGTGGCTCTTCGACCCCGTTCTTGGAATGAAAGGGCTCCAGCTAGATGACCGCCCATCAGATGGCCTCAATGAGCCTTCCGTCCAGGTCGTGCCGCCAAAGTCCGACCGAGAGGCTAGGTATTCAGGTGGTCCGCCAGTTCCCAGAGCTTCAGTGTTTGTGGTTTCTGCCGTGATGAAGGCATTGGCGGTCGCTATAAAACAAAAGCTCAGAGCTTTTATCATCATCACAGACAAAAGGGTTTTCAGACGGAGTGTTGAAGTTGCGAAACTTTCTCCTGAGATAGAAGCGTACGCTCAACGTGCTTCGGCGGCAGTCAAAGCATCAATTGCTGAAAATCAGATGCACAAACGTAGTAGAGCAAGTCTAAATGTCTAGTGCTTATATCGGGACGAAGATCGAGGCATTCGAAAGGCAGCTGCATTTCGAGCCGCGTAATCCTCGAGTCGATGTTACCTGCTTGCGTGGATCGAAAGCCTGACCAGTACCCGCGATATTATAACAACGTGTTGCAGACATGGCACACATTATGGGAGCAGTTCAAGTCATGGCCGTTTGTGCCACGAGGCATCGGAAGCCAGAAACCCACACTCACTCTCAAGCCTTCTATTCGGGATTTGTCGCTCACRAGCAGTGACACTCGTTCGTTGCAACAGCCTATAATGTACAACGCAGATGCTGCACTTCCCAGGGTGGCAGACGACTTCTTCGGGTGCTTTCATGCGGAGTCAGCTTATATCAATCCCGATGTAAGCTTCAGCTGCAGCAATCGATACCTGTGAAACGGACTTCGCATGGCAACCCAACAAGATTATGCACCTGACATTATGATCAGCTTCAGGATACAGGTATTGGAGCAAACTTCTCTTCCGTCACTTATAACCTGTAGTCTCATGCGTCATTATACGGTGCAGAAGATACRGTCATATGCTTGTACAGCATGTACTGTCCATGCGATCGATCGGTGGCTCCACGACAATCAAAGTACTGATGTCCAGTTGGGATATTCCCAGAACCATGTTACGTAGCTACAATTTAGGTCAGCTGGGGATTGCAAAGACAGCAATGTGGACGTCGTGTAATGTGTTGGGTTGAAGTGCTCCCACCATTTCATGCGGGTGCTCTTATAATACGGTACTGCAGATTGACCAGACCGCATAGTGGCAAAGGGAATCGCCACATTTCGAGCGGTGATGGTGTGTCGGTTCTCCTCAGTAAGCACGACATCCCGATTGATACCATGAAGATGCTCAGACGCAGCCTTCTGAAACTTGTGCACACTGAGAGCGCAAATCAGATCATCTGTGCATCTCGCCCACATTTGGACGTGGCATTGCTCTGACATACGGCGCCCAGGACATCAGAGGTGCGCCCGAGATTGCGAAGGATTTCAACCATACTACGCCCGCATAATGGCGCTCTCGATCAATCCAAGCTACCAGTGGGAAGGCAACGATGGTCCATGGTCCACATTTGATCTCCGTGTGGGAACGCCACCGCAGCTCGTTCGAGTTCTCCCATCGACTTCGGGCTCTGAAGTGTGGGTTGTTCATCCTCAGGGTTGCAACAACAAAAGTGTCGCCAATTGCAATGAACGACGTGGCGGGCTCTTCCAATGGAACTCTTCGAGCACGTTCGTTGATCTCAGCACGTCCAAAGCTGAGCCTTACTTCCAGCTCAACTTCGAATCGGAGAAGTCTCTTGGGTACAAGGGGCCTGCGCTTGTGGGAACTGATGTCGTTGCGCTTGGTGGAGAAGGAGATGTTATACCGCCTTTGGAGTCTCAGGTCGTTGCTGCGTTCGCCAATCAATTTCCTTTCATAGGCCAGCTCGGGTTAAAAGCGCGGAACGCGACGATCGTAAACGCAACTGATCAGCATGAGAGTATCCTCGGAGCTCTGAAAGAGAATGGCAAGGTGAGGGCCCCCTACTGGGCCTACACTGCTGGCGCTCAGTACCGACCACCAGAGGGGAAGCAGTATGGCAGTCTGACATTTGGCGGCTGGGATAAGAAGCGCGGAGACTTGGAGCATGGCTTGACTGTTCCTTTCGGGTCTGAACAGGATCTCTTGGTTTCAATCACAGGCATCACCCTTGACACAGTCTCAGGGCCAGTGTCCACTGGCGGACTACCGATATCTACGTATATCGACAGCATGGTCCCGGRGATTTGGCTTCCCGTGGCAGCCTGCAGCTCCTTCGAATCAGCATTTGGTCTGGTGTGGAATGATACAGCAAAACGATACTACGCGAACGATACTGACACGCTCAAGATGCGGAATCCCAACATTACCTTCTCACTAGCAGGAAGTGATGAGACTCACGCCCGAAGCGTGGACGTCGTACTTCCATATTTGGCCTTTGATCTGACAACAGACTCTGGAGGCTATTTCCCACTGAAGCGTGCGGCGAATGAGAGCCAGTATTTCCTTGGACGGACGTTCTTGCAAGAAGCATACCTCGCGGTGGACTACAATCGCAAAGAGTTCACCATAGCCCAGGCCAGCTTCCCCGCTGGCAACGATGAAAGAGAGATCGTAGTGTACCACCACAGGAGTAGCTCAAGTCTGAGCAAAGGTGCCATCGCGGGCATCTGTATCGGAGCCATAACTGCACTTTTGGTAATCATCGGTCGCCTTGCGTGGCTTTGGCGGCAGAAGAAACTGGCAAGAGAACGCAGGTGGGGCACAGTCGGACTGCCTGATCCAAGGGAGACATCGCTCAACGACAGAAGCGGCGACCTTCGCGGTTGGATCAAGCCGCTGGAAGGGTATGACATCAAAGAAGATGTTGTCAAACCCGAGCTCGACGCCAATTCGACAGCTCGGTGTGTTGGTACTGCGCATCGCCACGAGTTGGCGACTGGCGAAGCGGAATCACGGGCTTTCAGTCGTGGCAGTCTCATATCTGAAGACACTGATGTTTCGATTGCAGAACTTGATGGAGCAGATACTCTGGTCGGGGATTCCACAGCAGTATCTCCACTCCAAATCTCCGACATCTCGGGCTCGCCGCCGCCGATGGGGTACCCTTCGCCACAAGAAGAGACTTCGCCGTCAACCAGAGGGAGACGACCTTCACTCGGTAGATTTAAGACGTTCTTTCACGAGCTCCAGTCTGCCTCTGGCCATGGCGATGGATCATCGAAGCCAGAGCTCGAGACGAAGCTGGAGACCAACGGGAGCCAGTCAGCAGCGGACGACARAAAGAGCGAGTAGAAGGAACCGAGGCCAGAGAATTGGTAGAAGCGGTTTGCATGTTTGGTGGGTGCGTGTATGTACTGTACTATAATTGGAACGTCGAGCATCGTGTATGCGATTGCGGGTGTCCAGTCGGAAGGTTCCACGAGAAGCGAGACGCGAGCAATCAGACTTCACCTTAATAATCACGTCAGAGCAAGGACCTAATAGCGAACCATTCCCATCACAAACATCACATTTTCACCATTCTGCATAACGTGATGGCGTCTACTTTTCATCACGGAGACTAGTCCAACGAGTAGAGCTTCATCGACCAAAGACGGCAACAATTGGAGGCAGCAATGGAACGCCGTCGCTAAATCTTATCTTCCAAAAGGCCACCTTTCACTGCGAAAGGCCTCCTCCTTCACTCAACTGCATCGGCGCTTCATCTCAATCTACCTCGCAGCCTGATTAATATTCGCCGCCAGCTCCTCCGCCTGCCTCTGCCCCGGCGGGTCCAAAGCCCYGCCTCTCAACAACTGCGCCAGAATATCGACCACCATACTCAAATTCTCCTCACTTCCAAACAAAATCCTGTCACCGCTCATCTCACTCGCAGTCATCCATTCGGCCAAAAGGTAGATAATCTTCGCCGCAATGTGTTTCTTCCTGTTACCAACAAAAGGGTGTTCATTACCATAATAGATCTGCTCGAGAGCAGGGAGTAATGTCTCGTGTGGGATCTCCAGGTCGAGGAAGATGTCCACAGCCCATGTCTGCGTGATCTGGCTTGCGGAAGGGGTCTCGGCTGCGTAACGCTCGAGCATGGGGAGGAGCGCTTGGATGGGGAACGTAGAGGGTGCGGCGTGCAATCTCCTTCCAAGTTCGCGGACTTTGGCGCCGACTGCTTCCCATGGAGCACGCTGAGTGCCGTAAAGTGCAGGCGCTTCGTTGCTCGTTTGCGTAATCAGCTGCTGCCATGAGGCCAGAATGTCTGCGGGGTTGCGGTGGTCCGCGACTTGGTAGAGCATAATGCACAGATCGTGATAGCTGCCTGGATCTGTAAAGTTGTTGAAGAGGGTCTCCACTGGAAGAATTTGGCTGTTGAGGGCTCGAATGTGAACGAGGCGGGCTTCTTCGCCGCTGTAGCGCGGGTCACTGCGGACACGATTGAGGATCTCGTCTTGAACACTGGCGATCTCGAGAAGGTCAGACACTTCGCGGAGAAGCTTCTGCTTGGTTTGGCGAGAATCTGTGATCGCTGTCTGGCGGGTGCTGGCGTTGGTCCGAGCCCGCGACAGGTAGCCAATGCGATCCTCCAAGCTAATTTCAAAGTGTGACTGCGCGATCTCGAGTTGGGTGGAAGCCGACTGGAGGTAGTCGTTGTAGTGGGCGAAGTAACGCCAAAGTAGGTCGGCGTGGCCTCTGCTGTCCTGACTACGTTTGCGAAGGTATTCCACGACGTAGGGGTTCTCGATCTTGAGGAGGCGATCAGGTTGCTGCAGTCTCTCCACGTACCAGTCGTAAAGACAAGTGAGGAAAACAAGATCATCCGAGTCATCAATGAGTGTGTACGCCTCGTTGCGTCTCCTGACTGCCAGTGTATACCTTCCATCCACGAGCTCGGGCTGGTCTGCCGTTGTACGATCGAGCGCTTCGATCGTTGCAAATATGAGATTGTAGCATTCACTACGGCTGTCGAAAGCTTCTTTTCTCGCATCTGGTTCTGGTCTGTCGTCCCTCAACCATGCGAGAGCTCTTTTTGACTTGTCCTTTTCAGTGGCGACAGTTAGGCAGAGTGAAATGGCGCCAGCGAAGAACTCCATTTCGACGTAGCGCTCAGTCGCCCATCTGAGATGCTCATAACTCAGACTGCTCGCGACCGTGGCAAAGAGCCTGTGACTCTCATTCAACAGAGCACGGCCAGTCTCGGTGGAGTTTGCTTCGGAAGCACGCTTGACCTGTTCTTGCGCCTTGAATATGACCACATCATCTGCGCTGCAGAAACTGCCACACCTTCGGCGAAGCGCTTCGGCGACAGTATCTACGTTGCTGCCGTTGGCGATGTTTCGGTTGACGATGGCCTTTACGAGTTCCTTCGCAAGGTCGCGGCCAGTAGGCGAGACGAACAGTCCCTCGAAGGTGAGTTCTCTTGCCTTTTGTTTGCTATCTTCTTGGAGAAGAGCAAGAATCTCCTCAATTCGCTCGTCAAAAAGAACAAGTACGAAGCTGATACCCTCGGTGATGCTTCTGATAAGCTCGAGCAGGCTGTTCATCGCACGATGCTCGCCCTGTAGCGCAATTTCTTCTTGTCGAGAGCTGACTCTGCTCAGAGCCTCTGGACCTGCCAATCCTTCAATGAAGCTGCGATTCCGGTCGAGAAAGTCTCTCAGCGAGTTCAAATTGAGCTGGACAGAGCGCAATTTTTCCAATGTGATGGTTGGCACCATCTGAACACCCACGCCGGGAACGACTGTTTCCTGGATGATTGTGGCTTTCCAGATTGACCGAACGATACGCGAGATGTACAGAGCCATTCCCTCGTGCCGCGGACTGGGTCGTACACTGTCAATGGGCGCAGCCGTTTGATCGATGACTGCATTCGCATTGTAGTCTGCCTTGCCACCGTGTTCGATGAATGCTTTGCGGGCTTTCTCAATGACCTCGGGATCAGTGACGTTGGCGACGCGGCTGTCAGCAACATCAACGCCCTGACCGCATGCGACGGCAAGCGCAGTCGCGGCGGTCTCACCTCGGCCATACGTTCGCACGAACCGCTTGATATCTCCCTCGAGACCTTCATCATCTGATGATCCATACTTCATGATTGACGCAAAGATGTCGACGAGTCTTCTCCGGCGGATGGTCTGAATGCCCGAAGACGTCACAATGGCAAATTCAGATGAGGTCTTGTCAAATTGTACGGCCAGCTCATTGCCAAATCCAGTAGGCTCACCGGCAGCAGCGAAATCGTCGTTCATGGTCAAGATCTGTTCAAACCCATCCGGAAGGTCAATCCACTGGCCATACTCCGCAAAGCGGTCCTTCAGCTGGGCCGTGTCCTGCGGATTTTTGAGCCGCGCTGAGTCGAATGCCGCGCAGAAGAGCTTGGGGGTGGTAGTGCCATCCGGATTTGGGCCAGTTGCCATCCAGTAACCGGGCGGAAAGCGGGTGGCATTTGTCGTCGGTGTGAGATATCTCGAACTGCTGTCGCCTTGTCCGCTGGGGTTGTACGCGCCAACAGCTGTTTGATTTTGCTGTATCGGCGCTCGTGGTGCATGGGGATCTGTCGGGGGGAAGCGAATGTGCAGGATCTGGATGCTTGTGGGTGGGTTTTGCGCGTCTGCTTGGTAGCCATATCCACGCGTGACGGACAAGTACAGCCTGCAGCCTGTGTTGGTGGTAGCCATCATGCTGACTTTGCGTGCTTCGGTCGCCGGGATGACGCTGAGAGAAGCAATCGCAACATCTCTCCCTTGGAGCAGCTCGGTGCGGCTGTTAAAATGTCCGGTGTTTTGGAGCAAAGAAGGCAAAAGTCGCGTGAGACCGCCATCCAGTCGATCCTTGATGAGCCAAACTTTGATCTCACTTGTAGTGCTGAGCGTGTACAACAGGTTTCGGGAGTCGTCGATGGCGATTTGCCTGAAAGTCTTGGCTTGTTCCCGGGACCCAAAAATGTAGCCCACGGCGGCGATATTGTCCGAGAGGAAGTTTGTCGATGACTTGGTGTGACAGATACGACTACATCTACCTCTAAACCAGCCTTCGTCCTGTTGGTAGTGGAACTCGTATATGTCGTCTGATGTGGTTCCGGAGAAGAAGATGCGCCCGCTCTTCCTCGAGCATTCCACGATATTGACCGCGAGCCCTCTGATGGGAATCTGCATCCTCGTGTCGTACAGCGCGACTGTTTGTGCACCGGTGGGAGTGGTTGGGGTGGCAACTCCAAGCAACAGCATCGTTTCTGCTGTGCAAATCACAATCATGTGCTTGATGTCGGCAACAAAGACTCCCGGCTTGGGTGTGACCAATTGGACACTGGTGATGGGATGCGTACACTCTTCGAAGCCGATAATCTCTGGGTTCGGATGGGAATAATCCCAGAGGTAGAGGCAGTTGTCCACTGCAACCCATCCATGGCCCAATGGAGGGAAGATGCCCAGGGTCATGCCCATTCCCGCCAGTCCGACCTGCTCCATCAATCTTGGCGGAAGATCATGATTCTTCAGCCTCTGGAATGGTAGCCACGCCGGACTTGTGGGCAGCTCATATTCTCCGCTTGTACCTTGGGTCACGTACGACTCGAGCTCTGGAAATCGCTCCTCTCCTGCCAGAGTGTCGTTGATGGTGCGAGCTGCACGCTCCACGGGCGCTGTGGTCTGTGTGCTAATCGTACTGGCCGCGGTCTCGGTTGGCGCTTGCGGTTGGTTCTGGCGCAAAGTCGCGGCATTGTTGAAGAAGATGGTAGAGCCCTGCGGAGGCGCCGGTGTGTTCATAAAGGCGCCGGGCAATGGGCGCTGCGGCGTCGCCGGGGCTGCAGCTGCCATGTTGAATTGGAATGATTACCGACGCGGGTGGGGAGAAACGGCGAGGTTGTTGTTGGTGCCGGTGCAGCAGCGCATCACTCCGCGGTGTGAAAGAAGCCGTCTTCTGTCGATTATGGTGGGCGGATGATTCGTGTTCGTCGATGGAAGAAGATGACACCCTCCTCTTTTGGTCGTTCGTTATCCGTGATCCGTCCTTTTAAGAGAAATTTCCATTCACTTGGAGCTGTTTGCTGAAGATGTTGTTGGAAACAGAAACCAGGCCAGGAACATCCAAAGTTTAATCGCGAACGCGTTCCACCAATCCTTGGGGGGGTCAGATGTGAAGAAATGACAAAATTTACGGAGCTATGTACCTTACCCTAAAGTCGTTTACCTTATGATCCCACCTTCTCCTGTTCTGCATCTCCAACATGTCCCTCAACATCACCCGCTCTCTCGCGCGAAGTCGCATGATTCCATTTCTTCCCACCCGCAATGTCTGTCTGCAATGCCGCCGCACATACGCCACTCCAGTCCCCCCAACCCCGCCAGCGCCGCCTCTCCTGCTCAAGCTCAAAGGGGATCTCAAGACGGCGATGAAGGCCAAGGACACCAACCGTCTCAATGTTCTCCGAACCCTCCTAGCCGAAGTGGCAAACTCCGCCAAAACATCAAATCCCATCAAGTCCGACTTGCAGCTGCTGTCTATATTGCGGAAACGCGCAGCAGCTGCGAAGAATGCCGGCGAGGAGGCCAAAGCAGCAGGTCGAGAGGACTTGGTGGAGAAGGAGAATCAGCAGGCGGCGGTCATGGAGGAGTATGCGGGGAGCGTGGAGACCCTTTCCGAGGAGCAAATCCGAGAAGCCGTCATTGCGGTGGTGGATGGGGTGCAGGGAGGCAGTGGGAGTAACATGGGCCAGGTACTGAAGAAGGTCATCGGTCCTGGAGGCAGTCTGGAAGGAAAGCCGGTGGATCGCGCAGAGGTCGCGAGGATTGTCAAGCAGGTCTTGGGGCAGTGATGGGATGTTCCAGGGTAGATCGAAAGATCACATGTGCATTGTGAGAACGACGACCCATCGATCGCGGATGAGACTGCATCGGGAGCATTCTGGATGCTCATATGAACGAATGCTGCACCGCGTCGGAAAACTTGTGGAGTCGATGTTATGGAACTATGGGGTGAACTGGCTCAATACACAGCCGCATCCTGGGTTCAAACAACAGATAGCCTGTAGGATATTGTAAATGGCAATAGTAGATCACGAACAGTACCAAAATCCACGTCCCCATGTCCCCATGTCTCTCTTCCTCTTCCACAAACATGACATCCACCCATACAGATGCCAAGAACAACAACCTCGTCGATCATCGAACCCATGCAAACTTCACCCTTTAAAACCTCCACGACCTCAACTTGCTGACCTTTCCTCATCTACCCCAACAAAAAACACCATCAACTCCAACTCCCACCCATCCAAAATGTCCATCCTATCCCGTAAAAAAGATCTCCTCTACCTAACCTTCTTCCTAATCCACATCCCCGTAATGTTCTGTAAGAGCCCTCCTCCTCCTCCTCCTCCTCCCCATCCACTCTCTCCAAAAACTAACACCCTTTTTCCCCCAATGAAACAGGCGTGGACCTCACACCCCTCTACCCAGAATCCCTAAAGCCAACCTTCATGACCACCCTCCGAACCTGGTACATCCAAACCTACCGCGATCAATTCTTCGTCTCTCCTCCCGCCTGGTTCGATTTATACATGTACATGGAACTGCTCTACCACCTTCCCCTTTCCACCTGGGCGATAGGAGCTCTACTACGCGGTAAGACATCCTTGAAAATCTCTCACGTGGGAAAGAAATCCTCATGTGACTAACAAGATCTCATAGATGACCCAAAAGTCCCCATCCACCTCCTAATCTACGCCGTACAAACCGCAATCACAACAGCAACTTGCATCGCAGATTTCCTCTCCTGGAACAATCTCAGCACCGACGAGAAGATGGGTCTGGGACAGCTCTATGGGCCTTATATTGCGCTTTGTAAGTCCTCTTCCTTCGTCATATCGTACAACGCCAGTCACATCTAACTTCTTCCTCTTCTTCTTCTTTCCAGCGATCTTCATGGGTGTAGACATGTACTCACGTCTGGTCTCAAGATTAGGCGGTGGGAAAGCTGCAAACCCATCCAAGAAGACGAAATGAACTACGGAGGTGTAACCTTCACCGTATGCTCCTATGCTACGACTTATCTTACCGCAAACGATCGAGTCACTTGCGGCGAGCAAAAACTGAGTAGAGGTGTCCCGAAAATCGCAAATTATGGACAAGCGAGAGCCCCATTGCGAGATTCGTCCAAAGTCCATCCATCCCTTCCGCTTCTCCTCTCAAGCGACAGTCTCACTCCAGCCATGTTAACCTCCCACGCCCTGCGAGACCTGAGAGTATCAAAAATTCGAAAATACGCCGCTGTGCCCTTCGCCAAAACTCCATCGCCCTTCATAACGCTCATAAATGCATCATTGCTCCGCCCATGATTGTCGTGCTTCAAATAGAGGGCTGTCCCACTACGAACTCTTTCGCCCTGCGAGAACATCCTCCCAGCGCTCCCGGTCTCGATGCTCCTTGTTCTCAACAGCGACTCCAACGCCATAAGCTACAGCGCTTGCACCTACACCAACTCCGAGCGCCCACCTAAGTCTGCTAACCCAGCCGCTGCCGTTACCCTTGAGTCTACGCAACAACTCAATCTCCTCCGCTGTCAGCTCGGAGCGTTGATATCCGCCACTCTTGCGGCCGGAGAATACCCGCTCCTCGCGATGTACACGTGCGCTTCGCTTGTTGTCGTGGTCTTTTCGCGAATCAAACATGTCGCCACGTCGAGACTGAATCGTACTCGGGCCATTGACAGCCGTGCCTGACTTCTTGTTTGGACAGCCAGGGGAGACGTAGCTCGGGGTACCTGGTGGAGTATATCTCGCCTTTGCGCCCTCGTTCGATGTTTCCGATATTGGCTCCACTAAAGAGGTGATTGGCTGCGCTTGCGTATCGTTTGACTTCACCGGGTCATGACCCACGAGAGAAGGCTTGAGATCGACGCGTTTTTTGAAGAGTAACAAGTCTTTGGTGCCAAAGATGACTTGAAAGCCCTCCTTCTGTAACTCYGCAAAGTGAGGAACGAATCTGGCTGGTTGATATAGCTGCGACAGAGCATCCTGGATCGAGATGGGTGACTCGTGGGTGGTAAAGTTGGACGAGGTGGTCGCAGTGGAGAACATATCGTTACCAGAGTCGTATGCGAGGACTTTGTAAACGGGTGGATCTGCCCACTGAACATTCCAACTGACTGCATCCTTCTTCTTCTCAACGGCATCAACCTTCTTCTCTTCAACATACTTGGTCCACTCCTTCTCCCGCAGGGCATCTGCTTCTAACAGCTTGATGGTATCCTCTGGCTTGTACTTGTGCTTCTCAGCCATCTCCTTGTCGACTTTTGCTGAGAGCGGATCTGGGAAGGGATTCCTACCAGCATGGCTTTCTTGAATCTGACGATCCTGTTCGGCATAGTCTGCGAGCAACCTCTTAGTATCAACAGGCTTGTGCTCGAACTTCTCGGCCATCTCCTTGTCCACCTTTGCTGAAAGTGGATCCTGGAAGGGATTCCTCCCTTGGCGAGTCTCGTGAATCTGGCGGTCTTGTTCGGCCTGGTCTGCAAGCAGCTTGGCGGTATCCTCTGGCTTATTCTTGTAGTTGATAGCCATCTCCCTATCAATCCTGGCTGAATGGGAATCCACAACCGGACTTCTTCCAGCGCGTGACTCGCTTATCTGACGGTCTTTCTCTGCCATCTCTCTCAGCAGGTTCTTGGTGTCCTCGTGTGTCGCTTCACGATAAGCGATGCCATGCTCCTTTGCAGACTTGGCGAGCAACTTCTCAACAACGGGATCCCGCGAGGGAGTACTTGCGGAACTTGCGGAGATTTCTCGACCCTGTGGACTTGCAACGGGCGAATGCGTCGACTGCTTGTACCACTTGGAATTGTCCTTGGCAAATCGTGCCACGTTGGCAATGTCGAAATCGCCCTCTGCCTGGACGTGCTCTGGACCAGTGACCTTTGATGCGTCCTTGCGCGCGTCCTTGGATGTGTCCTTGGCGCAGGCCTGTTGTAGTGCACGCTCCAACTCACGAA
Source organism: Ramularia collo-cygni (assembly GCF_900074925.1). Classification (NCBI taxonomy): domain Eukaryota; kingdom Fungi; phylum Ascomycota; class Dothideomycetes; order Mycosphaerellales; family Mycosphaerellaceae; genus Ramularia; species Ramularia collo-cygni. The sequence continues at coordinate 1,575,049 of NW_019716258.1, forward strand.
TGCGCTCTACGTGCATCTCTGAATTGATCGTGCTTTGTTCGTAAGACAGGTCCAGCTCTCTCTTCAATTCAATCACTTTTCGCTGGTWTCTGCTCTGCTTATCGGCGTTGGGATCGTAGGCGGGGACGGAGTGCTTGGCCTTGCTGCTATTCAAGCTCCCATAAACAGTCGGTGGCTTGAGTTTCACGTCCCGGTCCATGGTAGGATCGTTGTCGTATGGAGTACGCGCAAGTTCGTTAATCTTGTGGCCGTTTTCCTCGACCTTTCGCCCTCCCATGTACACTGTTGGCGGCTTGAATTTACCATCACTCTTGTCCATCGTAGGATCGTTGTCGTATGGAGTACGCGCAAGTGCATTAAGCTTGTGGCCATTCTCCTCCACTTTGCGTCCATCTTTGAAGACAGTCGGCGGCTTGAAGCGAGCAAATCGATCGAGGGTTGGATCATTGTCAGCCGGTGTCCTCTCGTGCTCATCAATTACGCGACCGTTCTCTTCCACCTTGCGGCCGTGCATGTATACAGTGGGTGGTTTGAACCCCGCCGGCGTGTATGAAGGATCGTTGTCAGCAGGAAGCCTAGTAGGTTCATCGTTTGCGACGCCGCGGGTTCGTAGAACGCGGTTGGCTTGTAGCAACTCGGCCTGTTTATCCCAATCCCGCGGAWCATGGCTCGATTGTATCCCTTCACCTGTTGACTCGTGTGCAGCGGAGTCATCGAAATCCTCGGGCTCTGGAATCTCCTTTGCCTGCATGCGATGTATTGCTGGCTGCAAGACTGCTGGCTTCTGTGGGCTCGCACGTGTGCTGTAGTGGGCACGATCTTGTCGACCTCGCATCGAGGCTCGAACGTCTTCCGCTGTGAGAAGTTCAAGATCGCTTTCGGGAGCTTTGGTGATGGGTGAAGTCTTAGCTGGGCCTGCAGCCACGGATGTGTTCAATAAAGACGGAAAGTACACAGAGGCCTTGTCTGTTTCGTTCACAGTCGTCGTTGGTACTCCAATAGGCTTACGAACTTCTTTCTGGGTCAGTTCCTTCAATCTGGACTCTGGGATCGATGGGAGTGCCTGAATGGCCTGGGCTGGGCTAATTGGCATGGGTTTCTGAACTCGGAGGACTTTTCGATTAGCGATTGGATCGTACACCCAGGTTTTGGTCTCTCCAGAATTGGAGTCCCACTCCTGTCCGCGGGTATTGTTGGACTTGGAATCCCAGGCCGTGGATGCAGAATATGAGTAGGTGGTCAGCTGGCCATTCGGAGTGTCAGCATCCACGTCACGCTCCTTCTTAGCTGGCTGTTCGGTCTTTACAGGCTCCGGTGTCTTCTTGGCCGCGGTATCTTTGGGCTTTATTTCTGCAGGAGCGTCAGCTTTTGCGGTCAGCTCTTCGCTGGTCCATCGCAGGATCGGGCTGAGGAGCGGGCTCCAGAATGGTTGGAAACGCTTCCCAAAGACGGCCTCGTATGGATCCTGCTCAATACGCTTCCGCATGCGTTCCATGTCTTCCTTCCACTTCTTCTYGGCTTCGGTCAGCTCGAACCCGTCTTCTCCATCAAGGCCTCGGTCATTCTTTCTATCGGCTTCAAGCTTGCGTGGATGATACTTGGGACCGCCAAAGTGACTCGCGAAGCGAATGTGCTTTGCGTTGAAGAATGGTTGCTGAGCTGCATCCCAATCCCATCGACTCCGACGTCTCATTTTATCAATCTGCTTGGCTCTTGTCTTCAGCGAGCGAGAACGGTGGAAACGGTGGAACAAGGGATCGACGTGTGAGCTATAGTCGCCAGGACGTCGCCATCCCCAATGACTGCGAGATTGAGCAATATTGGTGGCGCTGGGACGGGTGAGACGAGTGCTGGTTGATGTCCGCATGCCGACGGTCGAGGACAATGATTGATGTCTCGCCGGGGGAAGGCCATGTTGGAGGTAGGATGTCAACATGGTGACTGGAGTGGAGTGGCGGGACGATGGGGCGAGAGGGATGAGTGAAGCCCTTCGCTACGTCCGCTTGGCCTGGTCAGCAGCTGTGACGAGGACGACGGTGGTGATTGATGGTCATCTGCCGGTGATTCCGCACGAGGTGTGGCATGCAATCAATACAAAGTATGAATTCAGTATCAAAGTAATAGCAGTGAATGAAACCTGCCAGGAGTCCTTTTTGATGACTCGATGATGTTGATGCGAAGAAGTTCAACTACAACTGCCGAAGAGTGGAGGGCGTACAGTAGTTGCCCAAGCTAGGTACCTAGGTGTTTTGGGAGAGCTTGGGCTGGGTCTCGTGCCTGCCCCGCGAACGCAACACGCTACCGACCTTAGCGCCGAGGTCGATAAGATGAACCCTGCGAACGTCCGGGGTACCTCGCGCATGTGAAGGTGGGGGCGGATGTAAGATGAATACTCTACCATAACGGTGAACAGTTGACTTGATAGCGTCAGTTTCATGTTCCGCGTTGCAGATTCTGTAGATCTTGTCATTATGGTCTACGGAGTAGTGTTGTGCGAATGGAACTACGCACGATGTGAGCGGTACCTTTGGCGTTGCTTGCAGACGTTCAGATTCTGCCAACACACGCCCCGCAACTGTCCTTCCAGGATTCCACACTAGCAGTCTGCGAGAGTTTGTCGGTCAGCGCAACTACTTCACCGACTTTGTCCTGCTCATAATAATCCACACAGCACGAGTGCTAGGTACAATAGGCCATGTTGGAAGTGATACAGGCCGTTACCCCAACCCTAACGCTAGTCAAGATTCGACAATGCCCACCTCGCATCGCAGCACGAAGGCGAACGATTTGTTGCACATCGATACAAGYTGTATCATCAATTACCAACTAATGGAACTACCTTACACTAAGACTTACACAACGCGGTCTACATACAGGTAGCAGGTTATGGCGGCTCAGAACAGGCATGAGAAGCACTGGCCACATCGAAGCACCACGCTAGTGGTTTTCGTATCTATCCCCGCGTGCTGCRCCTGCATCACCTTTCCTCCTCCACCACTCACTTCATTGCAAAACCATCATCACCATCAAGGCGACGCTGGGATTGTCATCTCCGGCAAATCTGCAGCATCAGTCATCCGTCCAGGCGCCGGTGAAGCTGACAAGTTCGTCCTCCCTGGTTCGAAGCACTTCTCTCTGCAATTGAGGCTCCGTCATTGCTACCAGACATGACAGTCAGCCAGTCTCATCGCGACGCATGAAGACTGTCGACTCACTGGATGTGGTTCCGAATGCGAAGCAATCTAGGCAAGAAAGTAACCACGCTTTGAGTGATTGCACAATCTTCTGCCGGGAGAAATGAATATTCACAATGGATGCTGCATGAATCTTGTGAGCTTCTCCTTTCCACTGCCGCTTCAATGGACTGCATACCCAGCGACTGTTACTGTTGGTAGGAGGTAATGTGGAGTTTTGCCCGTGTTGGTTGATTTGCTGATATCGCAACTCGTCCACGATGCCATCAATATATACCGTTCTCTGGAATGGCTCGCCGCCAGCTCCATCACTCGATCATCTTTTCATGACGATTTGTGTTGGCGGCGTGCACTCGAAAATCTGCGGAAGCCGCCATTTGCATTGATTGCAAAAGCACTTTCAGCAACACCTTTTGAAACACCAGAGGAGGAGAATGTTCTCAGGTTTAGTACTTTTTTCTTCCCGTCATCCTGCTCATACATTCATTGCCAACAATCCATACGATACAACACACAATTTTCTTGCCGGTAGCAAGCGGAGCCCTCCCTCGCTATATTGAAGGATCAAGTTGGTGCCTCAGCTGCGCAGTCTAGCGAGTTAGCTGCATGAGAATTGATAAGCCTCCACCTCAGCCTCACCGGGCGTTTCTCAGCCTGGTCTCCCGCCTAACCTCTATAACCTTGATTGTCCTCCAACCCGGCTGCGCCGACTGTACACGAATATTCCGCTGGTCTGTCGACGCAGGTGTCTGACCAACCCAGCAGTTGCCATTGCCACCCAATGGCCATGGACAACACAGATGAGTGGGGGATGTGGCCGGAGACTTCGGACCCGGAATGGAAGATCCTCGCGGCGATGATCCAGGACGTAGCCCAGGATTATCCCGAGACTGGTATAGATGACACTGTTCTATTTGACAGCGGTATTCCAGATGGTGCTTCTCATGCCTCCTACGCTCCAACGACTCCGTTCCACGATGCCGCGGCGCCTGTGGATTGGAGTGGGATGTCCGCATCCAAGAATGTMGCTGGCGGTGGCCCACCGGTGAGACCAACAATCTACACACAGCAGCCAGCACAGTCGTCAAGCCAAAATGGAGGATGCGACTATATGCAAAACCCAATCCTGACAATCTCGCCTGCGGGGTTTGAAAGTGAAGGCAAGATCATCGTCACCCCTCCGCAAGACTATTGCGCGATGTTTGACACATTTGGGGACCCCACTCAACTCAAGACTCCCTCTCTAAGTTCCGGGACGACGTACGGGACCACACAGCAAGGCTATGGTAACAGTGTGGCCCCTTTTAGCGAACAAGACCTCTCATGGATAGCATTCCCTCAATCAACCTCGGCCAACATCTCATCAACTCTCGACCCCAATGCACAGTATCGAGCATCGACAGGCTCCAAACGCCCATCAATCGATCTCGGCGACGAAGACGGACGACCCAAGCGCGCCAGAAGCATCAAAAACGGCTACGAATGCGAACATCCCACGTGCAACAAACGCTACAACCGAGCGTGCGACGCGACCAAACACTTTAAAAACGTGCACGCCAACAAAGCACACAAGTGTGAAATTTGCGGCAGTCGCCATCCCTACCCGAAAGATGTGCGCAGGCACATGAAACAAGTCCACGACATCAACAGTCCTGCCGTCGATGGTGAGCAGCAGGTCAAACCTCAACGACGCTTCACCTCTCTCAAGAGCGTCGCTTCCATGCTCGCCAAATTGCACATCTGGCATACCGACCCCGTCGAGGAAGAAAAGCCCGAAGACTTCATCCTCGTCACCCAAGATCATCGAGATTATCGCAAAATCTATCTCGATGGGGTGGAGAGTTCCGAGGCGATGATGCAGAAGATTGGAGATGCGTTTGGGATGCATCATACGGATGACGCGCTTTTGAGACGGTATGTGAGTGGAGGGAGATTGGGGAAATGTTTGGGTGGGGCGCAACTCATGAGTGCGGTGGAGAATGCTGTGGCTGCGAGGAAGACTTTGCAGCTGTTCTTTACGCCGAGGGATGATTTTCGGGAGGGRGTTTGACGGGGATGATGGTGTGTTATGATGCTTTATGATATGTCATGATATGTTGTGGTTGGGTTGATGTTTGATGTTTGATGAGGATCTGGTTCTGCTGGCTATGGTCGGTCGGGTACGGAGGATGAAGAAAGATTACAGTCCACGGCAGCGTGGTATATAACAACAGGGTGAGCGAGGACATGTATATCGGGGAATGCATTCATCGACAAAATTGGGCATCTGCTCGACTGGGAGCATGCAAGAGCTCCGGCAGACTATGTGTATGGAAATGTGTTCTTCATGTCCGCAGACTTGAACAATGAGGCGTTCCTATCTAAATGATTATTTCATAACTCGTCACTTCGTAGCAGCGTCTCTACTATACTACCTTATGCATCCGATACCACCGCCCGCTATGCCGAAAGCACCATCACCATGCATCACCAGCCTTCACCCCTCATCAATCATCCCACCTCCCTCAAGTCCCTCCACCAAGCAATGTCCTCCTCTACGAGACCCGTTCAGGCGTAGGCGCCAGTCCAGGACCCACGCCTCTCAACAAAACAATCGTATTCCCCGTCTTCAAACTCCCTCCAACCTTCTCCCCAAAATCCAACAGTCTCCCTCCTTCCACATGGAACACCCTCAACTTATCCTCCTCGCTCTCACTCCGGTTATTCACATTACTGACCTGCAGCGCCTTGGCCGCGGCATCCAACATCCGTCCCACACTCCACTCGGCTCCATAGAAGAATTTACCCCTCGGGATCTTTGCCGTGAGAGTTTCTGACGAAGCTTCCACATGTAGGTATATACGCTGATCTCGAGGGATTTTGTCGTCGCCCTTGGCGGTATTTTTAAGTGCGGTTGTCGCTGCGAGGGTTTGGGCGGCGCTTTGCTTGGATTTACCTTGTGGGGTGGAGTTGGCGATGGTGGATTTTTTGGAGGCGCCCCAGGCTCGGAGTCGATCCAGAGCTGCCAGGCCTTTTTCCTTTGAGGTTTGTAGTCCCGCTAGAGATGTTCCACCTCCTCCTCCTCCTCCTCCCAAGGGAGTGAGATTCACGCAGTTGTGGTCATAGGTGAAGCGGTGTTTGAGACAGTATTCCCGGCGACATTTCTCGCAGTGCACGCCCGTCACCAGCGGGGTGTTGATGAGGGTTTTGCAGGCGGGATCGGAGCATTGCTGTTCGTGGGTGAGGATGTTGGGCTTTGGGGCGAAGGGAAGTCGTGATTCAGGTCCTTGATTCGCCTGTGCTTTTCTGCGAGCCCATTCGCCAGCTTTGGGACATGCGTGGGCCGTTTCGGTTCGGTGGTTAGCGCAGTAGGAGCTGGGAAAAAATGTGGTTAGAATGGTGAGCTTTTTTGGGATGTTCGGTGATGATGGACCATGTGGGCACTTACACACCCTTTGCAAGATTCACATTTGAAGGGGAGGAATGTGAGTTGGCGGCAGTATTCGGCCTGGCAGTGCGCGCCGATCGCATCCACGTCGCCCTCGGACATTTGGTGGGAGGAGGTGTGGTTTGGGGTGGGCGAGGATGTCATGTTGAAGGTGGAAGAGGTAGAAGAGAGTGTGGTCGCGTGTTCAGCTCGAAGATTGGTAAATCATTCGTCTCGAACCTTCCACCTTCTTTGTCATTCACTCACTTATTACTTGCGATGTGTCGCATCGGCGTCGGGAAGTCACGGCACATGGGCGGGCTGGACTCCGCTGCTATATGATTGGATGCTGTGACTTCACCCATACGTTAGCTCGACCTGCTAGCTTCCCGGGCTCTCTCTCTCTCCTTTCGCCATCTCCCATCGACATGAAGGTCATCGCTGGTGGTACTACCGGCTTGGCCAACCTATCAGATGACAGGATGTTGGTCGCATGGTTGAGCAAAGTCTATTGACGCGGAAAACGTACTTGCCTTGACGGCCGAAACTTCTACAGGTGATTGATAAAGTACGCCCAACCTGCTGCGTGGGAAGTTCCTTACTTCCAACAGCTCAACGTCACCTGGTGAAATCATCTCTACTTCATCATCAAATGGTAATAATACCGCCTCGTCTCCCAAAGATCCCTTCCCAGAAATCTCTAATGCATGAATGGGCGGGCTTACCAATCGGGCCCGGGGTGTGCCCTATCATTTTTGGAAAGCTTGCGGGAGAGCTAGGTACTTTGGCAGTCTAAGAAACGACTAGTATATTCGAATCTGGTCTAATATAGGAGGCTGCTCTATTTTCGACGTCGACCACTCCCTTCACATGAAGTCCTCGCGAGGAAGAGGAGCTGTCATCCAAAGTGATGAGATTACGCTCGTCGATTCGAACCTTTCCAATCACCGCTGCGCAAGTCTTAAGAGATCTCGCAACCAACATCCTCATTCCACTCGCAGGTGCCAGCGACTGATATCTACCAAGTCGGAACATCCTTGCCCGCATTCTCCTCAGCAAAGGTATCCGCCGTAAGCACCGCGCCCGCGAGGAAATGATCTTTATCAACTTTGGCGTCGGGGAGCGGACTTGGATTTTTCGCGAGATGGCTGTATGTTTTCCCTCCGACGATATTCGCGATGTTGGCATCTTGCCAGAGAACTGTTCGTCATTGATAAGTCAGCTTACTATACTTTCTCTTCCCCCCCCCGCTTTCTCTGTATATATCTCGGTCTTGAGGGAAGTATACTCACTAAAAGCCTCTACGCACCCTTCACTCCCCAACTCCCTCAATCCGCCCCTAAAATTCACCATATCCATCAAGCCGACCATATGCACGGGATAACTCTCCCGCAACCCATGCAGAGCCTCACAAGTGGCCAACAACAAAACGGCGATGATGATATGATCACTCGCCCTCCTCTTCGGATCCTCCAACGCGGCGTTAATCACCCTCATCACGTATCCGCGAAGCTGTAAGATACCGTGGATGATCCGGGGGTGGATGGGTTGTTTTCGCGAAGCGATGAGTTGGGAGAGGGAGAGGAGYATGCACGAAGCGAGTAGAGCGGGGTCTTGGAAGAGGCTTGGGATGAGGTATTTGTAGGCTATGCCGGGTTTGGTGAGAGGGGCGTATTGGCGTTCCCATTCGGGAGTTTGGAGGAGGACTAGTTGCTCGTAGTTCTTCTAGCGAAAACAAATATCCTGTTAGTGGTTTTGTATGTGGTTTGATGGAGAGGGAAGGAATGCCCACGAGCACGTTCATGGCATCTGTTCCTAGGTTCGAGAGGATTCTGCCAATGTGATTGGATGGGTCGTCGAGGATGTAGAGTTGGAAGGCGAGGGTTCCGCGGCGGAATGCTGCTGTAATGGGATTGGAGAGGTCAGAGGAGGCGGGGATGATTGGGAGGAGTTGGTCGTAGGCCTCTTCTTCTCCTTCTGCATTCTTTTTTTGCTTATCCTTTTCTTCCCATCCACGTCTCTCCAACTCTACGATCCATTTCACCTTTGCAGCTTCAGAATCTTGTCGCCGCTGATATTTCCGGGAACGATGTTGTTGCGCCGTAACATGTGAGCGGATATCTTTCTTCGCCTTGGCGGTTTTGCTCGCCGACGGCTTATTCACRGGGTCGAGGAAGAAGAGCACAGGAGGTGCCTTGGGCGGCATTGTATGTGGAATGCATTGGGTGTGGATGGGAATGGGTCTTGGAAGAAAGTACTTGACCAGATGGAGAGAGAGAAAAAGTCGGCGGATTGACAAAATGCACTACTCCTACCTTTTCTCGGTCATCACACTGACGAAAAGATCGCGCATCCCCACTTTCCTAGGTAGATCCCATGCCATGCTTTCGGGTCAGGAATGTTGTTCTGATAGACGTGCAGCATCAGGATGCGATTCGCACGCATCGGATCGCCATCCGAAGGTTGACTTTTTCGGTACCGAGCGAGCACGCTCCCAAGTGCAGCGATTGCGTTTGGGTGTTCAGCTCCGCCTCCGACAGCAGGACTGTACCCGGAAAATCTCGAAGGAACATCCGGCGGAGATCTGAGGTGACAGCAGACGATATCTAGACCAATCCCGATACAAGTCATGCTCTGTTCTGATAACATACTCTACCCCTTCAGCCGTAGGGGGAAAATGCAAACGTTCGCCCAGCCTAGCACCAGCACACGCCAATACCAGTCACACCGCCTACACGCTTGACGACTCACGAGGGCAAGACCGGGATTTCACTCATCGTCTCGTCTCCAGTCGCTCGGAATCATCGCCGGACAAGTCAAGGTGGGTAAGTAGTGTTCCGTTCGCCACGAGGCTGGGGAGTAAGCGGAGAGGCAGTGTCGTGGAATCATCAGGWTCGCTTGTGAAGTCAATGGCCGCGAATGCCCAATGGCAATGTGGGAGGGGGTGTTGCTGATGTGAAGCAAGTAGGAGAAATAAGTGTCTCCATAAGGTAATTGCCCCCCAGTCTAGCGCCGCCCTAGTTCTACAACTAGCCCCGCGATTGATGATCGACACCTCGACTGAAGCTCCCCCAAAACACACCACATCTCCATCACCACAATTCAGGTCACAATGGCCACAATGGACCCCTTCGACGCCGCCATGTAAGTCCACACCCATCAATACCTCACCAACCCACCCTGCAATAACTAACCAATCCCCTCCATCCAGCGACCTCCTCCGCCGCCTCCCTCCCTCCTCCACCTCTCAAAACCTCTCCGGAATCATCTCCCTCCAACCAGCGCTCGAAGAGGACCTCCTCTCCTCGGTAGACGTGACCCTAAAAACCACCCGCTGCCCCACCACGGGCCGCGACTTCCTCTGCTGCGACTACAACCGCGACAACCAATCCTACCGCTCCCCCTGGTCCAACACCTTCCACCCGCCCATCGACCCCGAAGATGCCGCCGACCTGCTCCCCAAAGGCCGCATTCGCACCATGGAGGAAGCCCTCAATGCCGGCGTGGACGTCTATCGCGAATTGTACTACGAGGGTGGCGTGAGCAGTGCGTACTTGTGGGAATTGGAAGATGGGTTCGCGGGCGTGGTGTTGTTTAAAAAAGTCGTGGGCGAGGCCGGGTGGGATAGTATCCATGTGTTGGAGGTGCAAGAGGCGGCGACGAAGCGCAAGGCACATTATAAATTGACGTCGACGGTCATTTTGGATTTGGGCGTCAAAGGAGGAGCGGGAGTGGATTCGTTGGAGTTGGCGGGGAACTTGACGCGGCAGCAGCAGAATGAATTGGCGTTGCAGGGTATCAGTGATGGGCAGATTGAGACGAGTCATGTCGGCAATATCGGACGCATGGTGGAGGAGATGGAGACCAAGATGCGCAATCTGTTGCAGGAGGTCTACTTTGGCAAGGCCAGGGATGTCGTGGGAGATTTGCGGAGTATGCGCAGCTTGAGCGATGTCGAGGGCGATCGGAGGCAGCAGAGGGAAGTCATGAGTAAGATTTCGAGGTAGTTTCACCGAGGGCTTGGAATATGACGGGACAGGATAGAGGGTGTGATGATGATGACATTCAAGATGACGAAGGATGATGCTGCTACCCTCTCAATCAATCAAGCAGTCAAAGGCAATGAGATCTCAAATTCCCCGCCCTCTTCGTCTTCTCCACCTCTCCCGAGCAACACACCTTGGCCTTTTCCTATTGCTACGGGACCGCTATTAGACACAAATTTGTCAGTCCATGATCCATCCCAAGGCTTTAAGCTATTCAACTTACAACCACTGGAAGAGCAAGTCGCTTTCTTCCCACGAGCCTCGATTGAAGTTAGGGGAGTGATGACTTTACACGACGCAGGTGGCGTGAAGGGGTTCCACGCATTTGCTGTTGGGGTTGGGGTCGATGACGGAAGTTAGAGTCTGGGTTGGTGGACTGTCGTTAAGGGTTGTTTCCTTCTAGGGAGTGGTGTTAGTGAGGCAGGGGTGGTGGAGGTCATATGAGTACGTAGAAAGTTGGTGGAGGCGGCATCGGAGTAGCAAGAGCCAGACCGAAGAGAATGGCCGCGGCTGTGACGAGGGTGGAGAAGTGCATTTTTGGTGATTGGTGTTGAAGTCTGCTTTGCTGGTGAAGGTTGCTGTCGTATTGAAGAGAGGAAATTCTGGGCATTTTCTGGTGAAGAAGTTTGGAGTTAAAGATGTGGTAAGTCTGGAGTATGCTTTCCCAAGCGCCATGGATCTGGTCGGCGAGGGATGTCCTCCCATTTTGTCTTTGATAACATGGCATCGCCCACCTTGCTTTGGCATCAGCAATGAGTGGTGTGAGTAGGCTGTGAAGAAACTACTGCCTGTCGGATGACGTTCTTGGACTGCTTCAGATATCCTCAATGATCCGCCATCGGGGCACTGTTGACAAGAATCACGGCGCTGCCTGACGCTCCCGACGCTCCCGACGCTCGTGACAGCCTGAGTGGGTACATCGTGTGTCTTCAATCTGCTTAAGACCAGCAATTAAGGCTTCGGAACGAGCACAACGTGTCATTTTAATCTGCTGGACCTTCTCAAAGGTAATTATTCTGCCTGTAGAGCCATTTCTACATTCTCGTGGATAGTCGTGATCGAAGAGTTCCTGGAGAGCCTTTTGGAGACAGAGGRTGATGCGTCCAGCTCGGAGGAGGCACTTCGACCCATGGTTCTCTTGTGCTGTACCGCGGATGTGAGGCAGTACCTGCTTCATGAGAATTTGTGAGTGATATTGGAGCGACATGGTGATATCGTCATATTCAAACCACATCGTCTTCTCTTCTCCCATAAAGTGGTAATCAAGCACCACATAATCCAGCTGCACCAGTCCGTCATTCTTGAGGTTTGGGATCCGAAGAATATTCTCGCGTAGAGCGGTGAGCATTGCTTGATCGTCGTCGTTGTCGTCGTCGTCTTCTAGCTCAGCGTAGATATTGAAACTTCCCAGCTTCAGCCCTCTACCCACCGCGAAGGTAGTGTGCCAGGCACATAGTTGATCGTAGCTCGTGTTACTGTCGGGCAAGAGATAGAATTCATTGATGGCATAATACATCTCGGTGCATTCTGCACGTGCTTGTCGGCAAGTGTGAGCTAAGCCAAGTGGATGCTTGTTGCCTCCGCGGTCACTCTGACGAGAAGTGAGTTCGCTATCACAGTCTCCTTGACCAACCCGCATGACGACACCCTTATCGTGTTTGAGGACCATAGCGCTAATCTTGTTGCGCAGCTCAGCGGAGGGCCTACCGAGAGGAGAGTTCTCCATCGTCGTCTTGAGTGGGTTGGATCCAAGTGAAGACGCAGGAGAGGTGTCCTGGAGAGTCTCAAATATGGTGGTGGTGGAGAAGTTTGACCATATACAAGGCTCGTGATCGGGCCAAAGTGGTTTTATCGTTGGTGAAGAACGTCAACAAGCCAGAGGACCGGCCTTGATTGCTGTGGCCGCGGATATTGTTGCCTATCAGCGGCGACGAATGAGWTTGTCGCACGGTGATGGAGTGCTGGATGGAGGATGGAGGAGAGTCAAGGTTTTTCGGTGATGGTGTTGTGGAGATGGTGTTGTGACGATGTTGTTGTGAAGATGAAGTAGTGCAGCAGTGTCGAATACTTACCTTTATGCTCTTGCTTGAGCTTAGTAATTCGTCTTCACATGCCGGCAGGAAGGTGTAACCACGGGCATCACTTGTTAGACAGGGTACAACAAGGGGACAGTCAGCAAAGAAAGTAGTCTTCACCATCAGAAGGTCATCACAATCCACGGACTGACTATAAAGCATATCCAAAAGTCAACTTCTAAAACCCCAGACCCGTCCTCGGTGCCGTTCTCCTCTCCCCCTCCCTCCCAGTCACAACCAAAATCACGATACTTCCCTGCCGGATATGTCTCTACAGCAAAAGTCAGCAATGCTCCCTCTAATGTACCTCAGTCCCTCAAATCAAAGAAGAATCAAACTTACAAACTTTCCCCTCAACCGCACCGATTCATACCCCACGTCCCTCTCATGCGCCTCCCCATTGTAAATCTCATGTCCCTCAAAATACAGCTTCTGCTCCCTCATGGCTACCCCTTCTAACTTCCAAATCGCCAATGCCAACTCCGCAGTCGTGGTACTCTCATGCGCTGCGACCGCAAAACTTCTTGTTAAATCGTGTTGACGGCGGACCTCGAAGACAAAGTGGGCGTTGGGAAATGATATATCTGGCCCGAAAGGCTTTTGCAGGGCGTTTGGGAAGTTCGGATGGAGGATACTGTGGTGGTGGTGCTGGCCATTGGGGATGGGGTTTTTGCCGTTTTTGAGACTGCTGCGGCGTTTTCTGAGGGGTGCAGGACGAGGATTGGGGATGTAGGTATCTGTACTTGTGAAGGAGACACGAGGGGAGGGCGGAGAGGCGGAGGAGCGTTCTCTTTCTTCCTGTTCTGCTTCTTCTGCGGAGATTTGCTTGGGAGAATCGTAGAGCTCCAGATTCCAGGTTGAGGTGTCGGAGGGAAGGGACTTTATTGCGGTGACGATAGATCGGATGATGGATTGTTGGACTTGGGAGGTTAATGAGCCAGTCTCGAGATCTTGAGAGGCGTGGATTGAGGTTGCTAGGCTTAGAGGTAGGGAGAGAGAAATTGAGAGAGACATTATTGATTGTCAAGACAAAGATATTAGATTGGGCGAAAAGATAGAGGTAGGTAAGGAATAAAGGAATACAGCAGAGGAGGTCTGTGATTTTGCATCGTCATCGCTCACACGTGGTCCCGAATTCTGCCGTGTAGGGATGTTGGGGGTTGATTTGGGCGGGGCTGCAGGGGATCCCGAGCGGGGAGGCGGAAGACGCATACCGAGCGGACAGTCGGAATATTTGTCCGACCGGCCATATTATTGTATCGCGATTTTGGAAGTCTGTTCTGAAGACTGGCGGATAATTTGCATCCGGCTGCGAAGCCCCCAGTCCTGCTCCACTGATCCGTCACCTGCTCGTAGTGCCTTGCTTTTCGAATTGCCAGTAAATGTCGCAGAGGCTCTATCACTTGCGCTGTTCAGGCAGCTATTTTGCAGAGATGCTTTGAGTGCCAGAGTTAGTTGATGTGGATATACAGTTGGCTTCGCTGATGGAAGTCGCTTGGTGAGACATTTTCATGTGATCGCGCGGCAAGTGAAATTTGAATGACTAAGCTCGAGCAGACAATGTCTGCTGTCGCCGCTGCCACTTCATCTTTCCATCAACACCATTCGGATTCCTCCTTCCAATTTTAACTATCTACTCCTGCGTCATTCCACGACGATATTTCATCGTGCCACCACCGAGGAGGCAGATTGGCAGCTTCATCGACCACAGAAAAGCTCGCTTGAGACTCCTGGATCCTACAATCCTCCACCGAGTTCAAGAGCTCCATCAAGCAGACGTAGGATCGCCTGAGCCTTCTTGATCTTGCAATTTGTCAGCCATCCCGGAAGCTCCATCAACAAGTCGGTCAGAACTGTCGCTGTGTAGTAAGTCGCTGTGCTTCACCTATCTTATGAAGAGCATTCCTGATCCCATCTTTCAGGTCAAGGCGATATTCTTCACACGTCCTTCTCCATACTACCGCCCCGTGACTGCCACAAATAAGAGCTCTGTTCAATAAGAGCCCGGCAACATCCTCAAGAATCCTCGCGCGCTCGAACTATTCAAAGTCTCCCTCCACCCAGGCAACTCAGCAATGGAGAATTCGCCACTTGCGAAGCTTCCGGCTGAGCTACTCAACGACATCGTCGAGATGGCTCTTACGCATAATGAGGTAGTTCTCTCGGGTTCTCGGAAGATGCCGAATGCTGCGTCTTTGCTGCAGACCTGCAAGACGATGCGCGAAGGCTATTCAACCATGTTCTTTAGTACCAACGACTTCATCTACTGTCCCATGAGTACCGACTGCCTGAAAGACATCTCCCGCTTCGAGGATGTCATTGGGCCATCCAAGGTTGAGGCTATGGGCTCCATGGTCGTTCTCATGCGGGTACCAGCTTACAAGGAAGGAGCTCCCCCCATTGCCAGGGCTATTAAGGCGTTCTGTAACGCCAGAGAGAGACCCTCCATTCCAGGATCAAAGCTTTCTATTTCGGGCGTCTTTCTAGAACTGACATACGACAACGTCAGTTTTCGCCGTTTCTTCATCGACCTACAGCATCCCTCGGATTCCATTTTCCCAATCATCAGAGACATTCGCAAGGAGCAGGATGACACGTATAGCCGCGCGGTGGAGAAAGAAAAAGTCTCGCAAGTCGATGATCACTGGCTCAGAATTAATCAGTACTCGGATCTTCAGGACGCGTTGGGCGATCTCGACGATACTGTGCGTAGCGTATATTATTCGCTCGCAAGTGACGGCAAGTGAAAGTTGTTCAAGGATGGTCTTCGGTCGGGCAAGGCCAAACATCTTTGAAAAATCACAGGGGTGTAAATTAGAGGCTCAAACGATTGTTTCGAATGGTTTCCGAGAGAGTGAACAGCTTGACTGACGAGGTAAGACTCGCACGGATGTCTCTTCAGGACAACCTCGAGTGATTGCTTCCGGATGGGCGACCATGTTGACGCTCAAACGGGTGGAGCGGCTGCAAGTCTATACAGCAGGAAGACACTCTCGCAGTTGGTCTATGAACAACTTGAATGGCATGTCGTGCTGAAAATTCTCATTGTCAAATCCGAACCAGAATTTGCTCAATGTGGTCTCGCGTAGCTCTTTTACAAGACGTCATCGATCGTACTCTCCGAGTCACCATTGTAAATATAACTGGCGATGGCTTCACTTATGTATCAATATTCCAGAATCTCAGGTCCAATCAATCCTACTCTGGTGCAATGTCCGGATTCTCAGCCGTAGCGATACTCTGCCCGTGTCTAGGATGTCCCTTTCTTTCTTCGCGTATTTCCCATGTATAGGCTTAAGCTATACCACCTCAACCTGGAGCATCGCCTTAACGTCTGATTTTCTCATCACTCGACGCTCGTGGATTCATTGTTAGATCGCCGCTACTTTGTTATCTGCATGTGAATCTGGCCGATGACTAAGCTCAAGTGATGTTTGATGTCGCCGCCGCTCTCTCACTTCATCTTCTCACTAACAACATCGAGAATTCTGGCATCAGTCCAGCAGTCAGTTAAGTACTACCGCGTAACAAGATCGTCGACTACTCTACCAAGCCCTCAGACAATCATTGCGCGCTTCTTGATCAACACCGCATCAGCTCATCGCATTCGCGCGACAGCGAGTTGAGTACAAGCAAGATTTGCTAAAGGCAACTAATTTCGGCAATCTGCTGGATACGTCTGCGTCTGGTCACCTCAATTCTTCCACGTCGCCCTTCCCGCTCATTTCTCCAAACGATCACCAAGAGCTCCTGCCAAAGCGATCCATCGACAACATCACGGACAACCACACTTTGTAATTGGTGCCTCTCGAACAGACTCTTGCCGCTCAGAATCCAGAATGGAAAACTCTCCTCTCAATACGCTCTCCGCTGAACTGCTCAACCAGGTCGCCGAGCTCGTGCTCTATCGCCAGGATGGAGTCATCATCACCAGCAATGACAAGAACAGGAWCAAGAACCTTTCTGCTTTCACAAACACCTGCAGAGAGATGCGTCAAGACTACGCGAAGCTCTACTATGCCATCAACGACTTCACGCTCGAGACGGAATGCTTGGAGTTTCGCGCGGAGATTGACGCCTTCACAAAAGCCATCGGCCCGGAAATGACCGAATTGAWGGGCTCTATGCGCGTGGTTGTTGGCATATTCGAAAAGGCAGGAGAAGAATACCCTGGATACAGCGTCGCCGACGTCTGCCGCGCGATACGGGAAGGCTCGGTGAAAGAAAACCTCGGGGGTCTTTGTACATTGTCAATCCCGGAGCTCCGCCTGAAGCTTGTGTCTCAGTACGGTCAGACCTTCACTGTGCTCTCGATATCTCTAGGAGGTGTGTGCGAGTCGCTGGAAGCAGCTATAAAAGCTCGGTGCCATGAGAAATTACGGGAGCTTGCTGCCCCGAGCCCGATGATAGGTCCCTCGTTTTTGCCGCCTCCGGGAGTCCAGATGAGCTCACTATCACCCTTGAAATTCGTACAGTTTCTGTTATTCTTGGGAAAGGTGCTTCACAAGCTCCAGTTCACTTGATAGTGTCAAGAAGTTTGTCAGACGAGGGAAGGGAGATCAGTAGCCTGACTTGGCTTGCTGCAATCTACTCGATCGGGACGCGTCGAAGAGAGCGAAGGGATCCACAGGCGGTTGTATTCCAGGTCTCGGGCAGGACGGTCTTGCTATAAGGGTCAAAATGATTGTTTGGGTGCATGAACGCCTTAGATAGGCGTCGATCGGTCAAGTTCTGCCTGCAACTGTGAAACGAAATGTTGAACTCGATAGGAAAGAATGTATTCTACCAATCCTTAATGTGCAACTCTCTAGACTACTTTCGTTTTGCCTAGGCTTAGACTTGGGTAAGCCCAAGGTTTCATGACTTTCGCTTCCCTTAAGTCGTAGACAGAAGGCCAAAGTTGTTTAAACAGACGTTTTCCATGCATTCTCTCATTAATGTCCTCTGACTATATGTATCTTACTACTTCGTCTCCCGAAAATCTCCTGCTACCTTTTTTGACTTTCGTCTAACGCAAATGTGGTCCGTGCGTACTATGTCTCGCACGTGAATGAATGACTAAGCTCGAGCAAGCAGTGTTTGCTGTTGTCGCTGCCCCTCCACTACTCGCAAGTTTCATCATCACCATTGACATCTGACATCTCTCACTTTGATGTTCCTTGATTCCATCCAGCACATCGTCCACACCACCGCGCGAAGTTCCCTTATCTCTTCGCCGCCACAGCAAGAGCTTCAGCAGCTCCATCAGACAGACAGAAGTTCACGTGGTAACCGTCAACTTTGCATCCGTCGATATCTCCGCGAAGCTTGAGCTCATCTCAGCCGCAGGGCAAGAGCGTCCGACGCCATCAGTGAGTGATGAAGCATCATGACACGTGTCCCCGAGCTCATAATCGCTGACTACATCCTGCAGGCAGAAGCTCCTCTTCCACCTCTTTGCAGCTTTTCCAGTGAGAAGAGCAACACCGCCTCCTACAACGTCAGCGTGCAGGCATCATCAAGATACTTTAAGCTTTCTCGGCGCATTTCACAAAAGTACCAACTTCAACACACCGTCATCACGCCAGGATGGACAACTCGCCACTCAACAAGCTGTCTCCCGAGCTGCTCAACACCATTGCGGGGATGGCTCTTACGCATGATGGAGACGTCATTCTCTCGGGCTACCTCAAGACACCGAACGCTGCAGCTTTGACACAGACGTGCAAGAAAATGCGTGAGGATTACGTTCGGCTGTTCTTTTACAGCAACACCTTCAAACACGTCACCCGCAAAGGTAGTTTGCTAGTTACCCTTCATATCTGCCCTTAGCATAGCCTTATCAGACACAGATTTCACTCGGTGCGCTGTTGGAATGCCCAATGATCGCTTTCTCGTTAACCGGTTTAATCAGATTGATTATTAGATTGGATTGAATCACGCTYTTAGTCAACTGTATCCAGACCAACAAGTACAATGCCTACCACCACATCAACTCTTTCTTACTCCATTCCGCGACCGCACAATCTCCCTAGGTCGCATGGCAGACGCCGTTCAGTGTATGGTTCTTACTAAAAGTGAAGCTGCGGGTCTGGTGGTAGAAGTGCTTAATATGTAGCAGGAAAGGTCTTACAGCCTCTAGAAGATTGTCTAAGGTCTACGCATCAATGCGTTAGTTCAAGTCAAGTGTGACCGCAAAATCGAGCTCCTCAATGAGGACGTGTATGCTCCAGTGAGATTGTTGGACTGGATCGCTCTAGGGTTGAATGGTTACTAACGAGGATTGGAATCTGTCTTTTCAGTCCGACAAGTTGACATTGCCATTCGCGCCGTCGTCGCTTTCTCACCCGCAAAGCCTTATAGTATGCTGGCGGCTTGTGATTCGCACTTTATCCATCAGAAGTAGACTGAAGATTGCCCTCACTTTTCATGTGAAGTATCCGCAAGCACTGAAGTTTCCACGTCGCTCTTGCTTCGCCTCCTCGACAACCACCACTTCCTCCATCCAACACACTTCCTCACCTGCACGCATCAGCACCCCCTCACACTCAAAATTCGCGATCAAGCAACATACGCTTGACACACCATGGACAACWCGCCGCTCGGAAAGCTGTCTGCCGAGATACGCAACACCATCAGCGCCATGGTCCTTCAGCACGAATTCGTCAAAGTCAACATCACCGGTAAAGAATCCGATGATCTACTTTCTTACACTCAGGACACCGAGGAAGACAACAAGCATCCACTTG
This sequence comes from Ramularia collo-cygni, assembly GCF_900074925.1. Classification (NCBI taxonomy): domain Eukaryota; kingdom Fungi; phylum Ascomycota; class Dothideomycetes; order Mycosphaerellales; family Mycosphaerellaceae; genus Ramularia; species Ramularia collo-cygni. The sequence goes on from NW_019716258.1 coordinate 1,594,498, forward strand.
CCCTGGCACACACCTGCAAACAGGCTCGCAGCGAGTGCACCAAGATGTATTACGCCATCAACTGGTTTGTCATGGCTAGTGGTCCGGTCACTCATCGCCAGTTTTGTGAGTTCTTCAATCGATTCACAAGATCGGGCGAGCTCAAACTCGGTAAAGCTTTCACCATGCAGTTCGTGCACCATCTCGATGACGAAAAGTTGGTCGCATCACTCCGAGAAGCGATCCTCAAGATCCCCGAGCAGAAGAGCGACGGACTAGATCAAATCAGTTCAGTCACCCTTCGATGTACCATTCTGGAAGACGAAACAGCTCTGACATTTGGACGGGATGGCTTCGCCGGATCGATATTTCACCAAATGAATGCTCTGTGTGGCAAGATGGGCTCGAAGACTTCGTTTAACCCCTCCAGGGTAGACAAGCATGGGTCCAAGTGTTTGATCCGAGCTGCGCGTACACTGGCCTGCTTACTGGAGTGTCTTGGGAAGATGTCGGACGACTACAGCAGTCAGGATGTCTCGGATGCCATCCTGGCAAAGCTCAATGAACCTGCTGCGCGGGCCGTATTTGCAAACATGCAGATTAGCGTTGAATCGTTCATCGCCACGCAGCTGCAAGTCGAGGACACACCATGCGCCGAGGAAGGCTGCCTGCTACCCGAAGATTGAGCTGCTCGGCCTCCATGCTGCAAAGCCCGCTCATTCATCTCGTTACAAAAACGGCGGACTGTGAGGCCATCAAAGCTGCTCCATGAATCAGGGAAGAACAGGTCGTGGGATATACGAAGTCACACATGACTTGATCCGAAGGAATGGGTCGAAGCTTTCTTGACCTTGAAGCGAGAGGAGTTTCATGGGACTTCACGGTCGTCCTGCCAGGCCAGAAGCGGTACAAAAGCGTTTGAGATGGGGGAAGTGGGTGTTACATCGTGGCCCCTGACACCCACACACACTGATCAGTAAAAGCTTCATATTCCCCAAAAGTTTTTGCAATCAATTTGTTAACCGTCGTGAACATTGCAAGCCAATTTGAGTGGGGTAGGATTCAAGTCTGGAGTAGCAACAATGTCCTAGGTAGAAGAATGTCCTAGGAAGAAGAATGTCCTAGGAGGACGAATGTCCTAGAAAGGGAGGTACCGATATTGATAACACTCTTATCAATGTGCAGTCTCTATGGTTCTGCGCTCGGGAAGGAAACAACGAATGTTGCCTGCAGACGGACTTTGGAAACCGCGCTTGTACCAGTAGTATGGGGCAGAAGAAGGGAAATGTTTTGACTAGTCTGATTGAACATCTCACAAAGGCGAGATTGGTCGTGAACATCCTCCAAGATCATTTCTCCTGGTCAGACCGTCCAGTCGTCCAGCAGCATCAGCAGACCGCTTACAATAAGCGAGCCAGAACCAGAGCGGGTACGAGTGTGATTGTGCCGTGCTTTGAAGTTGTAGCAGACCTGGGGTATGGAGCATAGCGACGATACAGCAAGAGAATGGCTTTAATTGTTTGAGTGGGCTAATGACAATTGAGATGTGCTATTTGGTTGAAGGACTTTGTTATTCGTTTGACTGCAATATGCTGTTTCATCACTGGTAGCCTATACCGGAGATTCACGATCGACCTCCTCGGTCGGTGATCGGGGCGACATAAGGCTTTGCTTTGCAAAACGTGTCTTAAACCACGGCACTCAATATCTAGAGCTAGCTTCTGGAGAGCTCTGTAGCAAGCGTAGGCATTGAGATAGCTATACCCTCGATCATGACCTCTCTCTCACTCATCACTATCACTATCCTCCACTATCCGCCTTTTCCTCCCAGCAGCCACAACGACAGGTTCGTCATTATCCTCTCCATCTCCGTCTTCTTCGATGTCATCAAAATCGATACCAGACTCCTCTCCACTCTCAGCAATTTCCTCGACGTCTGACAAATCAACCCTGGCTCTCCTCACTAATCTTCTCCTCCCTTTGACTCTCCCGCCACTCCTCGCAGGCGTACCAGGCAAAGAGCTCGAACCATCAGCCTCAATTGGATCACTGCTCCTCACAACGAAAGCCTCCAGCTCACTGTCCATCTCCTCTTCTTCCTCCTCCTCGCCGCTTGTATCTCTTGATCCGATATCAATACCTTGCGTCGCCACGGCATATTCGGCAGGAGTAGGTTCAGGGCTTGAGGAAGCGCCTTCTTCGGCATCGCTGCCGTATGAAGTCTTCCTCGTGGCTGGGGTCTTCTTCGCGGCAGGTGCTTTCTTTACTGCGGGCGTCTTCCGCGGTGCAGGTGCTTTCTTCTTTGCAGGTGCTCGAGCTTTCTTTGCCGCTGGAGGAGGCGATGCGACTCGTCGTGGAGGTGCAGGCTCTGCATCTGAACTTTCAGGGTCGGAGACTGGGATGGCGTTGTGAAACTCTACTGCTGGCTTGACGAACGCAGCCGGAGCGGCGTTTGGTTTGCGAGCAGATTCTGCCATCAAAACTGTAGCTTCGACCTCCGGGCTGACCAGACGCAGACGTGCCGAACCGGCTGCGCGCAGATAATCATGATTCAGACCGTCTTCGAGCCTCTTCAACGTCTCTCTGTCAATACCGTGAATTGCTTGCATTGTCTTTTGAACGAGCTTCGCATTACGACCATGGCCGACGTATCTAGTAGGACCCAAGTTCACGAACTTGGAGGCAGGCATCATTGACGCATCGATGGCCTGTAGCTGTCCGCCATCTGTGGCACGAGCGTAGGTCTGTTCCAATTCCTGTTGCTGAACATCATTCAGGAGGACGTCCGTGATGTATGGCAGTGGAGCAGCCTCCGGCTCTGGAGTCGGCACAGAGACACGAGCTTTCACGAAACTTTTCAGGGGGGCCTGCTTCTTCTTCAGGGCGGCCTTCTTCGGCACAACTTCTTGCTCCTCGCCGTCATCATCCGACCCAAGCTTCGACGCCTTCACGAAGCCAGTCCGAACGCTATCCGGCATGTGAAACTTCTTAGGGGGGCGCTTTGTCTTGGCTTTGCCTCTGCCTTTCCGCGCTCGCTCGTTCAGGTCGACAGGCTGGCTGTTCTCAACAGGAATCTCCACAGGCCGCTTGTCGGGGATTGGTCTGACCTCCCTGGGAAGTATTCGTGGACTCTGGTCGTCTCTATAAGCATACTTGTCTTCATCGGCAATCGTCTTTTGTATGTACGCGTAGTTGTCTTGTGCTTTGGCGTAGTCCTTCTCCTCTTTATCTCTCATAAGCAGGAGGCGAACTTGGCCAATACGCTTTCGGCCTGTTCGACCAATACGCTGCAGCATCCGAATGGGCGACGATGAAGCGTCGTAGCACACGATTAGATCCACGGTTCCGATGTCGAGACCCTCTTCTCCGATGGATGTGGCGACCAGGCAGTTGTATTTGCCACTCTTGAAGTCTTGAATCACAGCGTTCTGCCGTTTTTGATCCATGCCTTCGGACCCTTTCGAAGCTGCCTGCCCAACAAAAACGTGTGGTCGAATCATGGGTTCATTCCGCTTTAGCACTCTGCAGATCTCTTCTGTACTATCTCGATAGCTTGCAAACACCATCACTCTTGTCGCGCTCGGAGGGACATCACTTCCCTGCGCTCCCTCACCGGCGTCTAGGAAGTGATTCAACACAACCTCTCGCAGGTACTCCATCTTCGGATGGCCAATGAATTCTGGATTGTTGGTCCATGTTCGTATCGTCGACATCATCTTCGTAAAGTGCTCAGAGTTGGCGATCCCGGCAGCCGTCTTGCCTTTGTTTTGACCACTTTTGACGTCCTTTTCAAAGTTCAGCACACCAGAGTAGAACGGACCGATGCCGTGAAATTTGAGCAGGCCAATGTTGTGAGCAAGACTGGACAACACAGTGAAGATGGCGTTAATCATCCCTTTGATAGGTTGAGGAGCTTTGCGGCCAGCCTCTGATTGCATCCACTTTGATCGCGACTGTGTCAAGCCATACGCGGTCAGAGCCATTGGGTCTTTCGACCAGTAAGCATTCTGGCTATTGAGCTTCTCCACTGAAGGAGCAAGTGCTTTGGAGAACATTCCCATGATGAGTAATTGCTCCTCGCTGTAGTCAAACACTTCCATCTCGGTGTTCTTTTCGTGGGTATACTGTCTAATGTCGATAGATTGCTCCGTGCGCAGCTCCACTCTGGCAATGCCGAGATTATCAATGACTGCTTGGACGGCCTCGACCGTAGATCCAGGAGTAGCCGTGAGGGCCAAGACTCGGAAACTTGGGTTGAATCTTCGCATGAAGGCGATGACTTCGGTATATGCGTAGCCTCCAGTAGCTTTGTGAGCCTCGTCCACCACCAAAAGGACAATCCTCTTCGGATCGCAAATGCCCGTCTTTAAATCATTGATGACGGTTTGTGGAGTCATGAAGAACACTCGCTTCTCCATCCATTCATCAGCACGCAGTCCGGGGGCTGTCTCACCAGTCATCAATATCGTATCACGTCTTGGGATACCGACAATGCCGTAGCAAGCATCGAGCTGCTGGGCAATAAGTGGTTTCGTTGGAGCCATGAACACTATCTGCGCGTCGGTAGTCCATCGATAATAGTTTAGCATGACTGTTGCTGCGATGAACGTMTTTCCCAGACCTGTGGGAAGGGCAACCAGTGTATTGTGGAATAGACTACGGGATACGATGTTGTACTGGTAGTCACGGACAGTGCCCAAATTTGTAGGATACACCCAGGATTCCATCTCCTTGGCGTCCAGCTTGTGGTGAGTAGGAGGCTCTTCCTTGTTCGCCAAGGGCCATGCATGCTTCTTCTTCGCAGCTTGCGACGAGGACATGTCTTGCGTAGCAGGTCGACCGTAAAGATCAAGCTGCTTCAATCCAGTCTGCGGTGCTCTCATTCTTGGACCCGGTGCACCTCGTGCAATGCCACTTGTCGGCTGGGAAGATATCTCAATTACACCTTTCKCTGGCGACTTCTCCGGAGATGAAGAAGAAAAGGCATCTGATGGCAGATCCGCGAGGTCTATGAGATCTTGAGACATGTCGATAGAAGGTCCGGCAATGCCCTTTACCGTCAGAGCAGCTCTTCGCCTTTGAACGATCCTGTCCTCCTCGGCCTGTAAACGCGCAGCGAAGGCAGCATCGTCATCCTCAATTGGTTGCCCCAAACGTGACTGAAAGAATTTACCAACGCCGGCCATATCTTCCATAGGGGTGTTGTTAACATTCCGGCCCGGAAATTGATTGAAAGCAGGAGGCGGCGGCACGGGAGGCTTCTTCCAGATGGGTCCTCTGAATGCCGCCGGGTTATCGTCTAAGCCATGCTGTGTTTGAGTAACCAGAATGTTCGGAAACTGCCCACCCTCAGCCGGGACATGAATCTTGAATCTCGAATTCTTCGCCACATTTTCATCCAGGCCAAGTTCACCAGGTAGATAGTAGCCTTCGTAATCACTTCCCAGATTGGTTCCCTGGGTTGGAATCGCGGTGGATTGCTGGAAGTATTGCGAGTCTTTTGCAGGACTATCGGCTTCATCCGACCACCCCTCTTCCTCGTCGCCATCATTATCACCGGAGCCATCACCATCCAGCTGTGGCGGTCCGCTCGCTCTTCGTCTCACTCGCCGCCTCTTGGTGGGTCTTGGGGAAGGATCAAAGCCTCCATGCTGAGAGGCTTCGATCTGGGTTGCAGCCTCCAGGAACAAGGTGTCATCATCTTCCAGCCCAAAATCGTCGCTGTGAGGCATTGCTACTGAGTGCGCTCATTGTCTGTTGATGCGAGATTGTGGCGACGCGCTGGAAGACGCGACGTAGGCGAAACTTTAAATGAGCCCCGCATTTTCTTCGGATCGCTAACCGAGCGTCATCTCCTGCTGGGTGAATTCAACCATCGCCGGCTTCGAGCATTGAAGCATATTGATGGGACAAAGTCATTTCGGWGAAGTGCCCATAACGATATGCCATACACGCTATCATTCAGACGAAGCTTAATGCGTTGTATACAGCTTGGCTAGATGATCGCCTATGCGGCTTTAGCAGGCCCGACCTGATTCCAAGGGCGCGAAGTACACCAAGTGCGGAGAGCTCCATGATGGCCGCTTACCAACGACACGGAGAGCTGGCATTCGCGTGGAACCCGCTCTGAAGTACAGCTGACAGTGGCCTCCCTCTTCTCAAGCATCCCTATCTAACCAAAGCAATCTTCCATCCCTCACTCCGTCAAGATGCCGAACGCTCCCACCGGCGACCCCAAGTCCCACGACCTCTCCGAATTCTCCGAGAAGCTGGTGGGTACCTGCCTCTGCGGCAGCATCACAGTGACCATCACCGACTCCGAGCTCTTCGCCAAACGCCGCGGCCATCTCTGCTACTGCGCCAACTGCCGCAAAACCTCCGGGTCGTACGTAGGCTCCAACCTTCTAATCGAGAGCGAGAAAGTGCACTTCGAAGATCGTGATGGGACGCTCAAGACTTACGAGGATCGGAATACGTTGAGTGGGAATCCGGTGTATAGGAGCTTTTGTGGGAATTGTGGGAAGTATGTGGTTCCCACATTGTGTTTGTGTGTGAGGGATAGGGACAGCTGACAGTAGAAACACACAGTCCGCTTCGCTCGGAGACGGAGCTGTACCCTGGGAAAGTCGTCTTGAAGATGGGTATATTTCCGAGGATTCCACAGCCCGAGGCGGAAGGATTTGGACTCCATAAGCATCCGTGGCAGACGACTCATGAGGGTGTTGAGACGTATGAGATCAAATGGGCAGGCCCGGAAAAGAAGCGTATGTAGAGTATCCTCGGCCGTTGGAGGAAGAAATACGACAGCGAGGACATGAGGAGTGCGGATGAGGAGAGTAAAGTTCACGGCATGAATCACCTTGATGGTCTTGCTTAGCGCAACATTTCGTTTTCCTGCATCTGTCCGCCTGCTATCAACACAGCTAAATCACATACGTGGCTATCACTACATGACCGGTATCGCGCCTGGCTTAGCCAAGAGCTCATCTCCAGCCAACTTCCGATTAACATCAAATAAACCCCTCCTCTCAAGCACGCTTCCCCTCAAATAATTCGTGGCTGTCGTGCGGCATGTACTCGTACTGGAGCTGCGCGACACCGAGGATGGCAGAACAAACGAAATCACAGTTGTGGTCGTCGTACGCGAGACGGTGGCAGTCCCGCCGTTGCTGCCTCCAGGACCTGTAGCTGTGACTGTCGGTCCAGCTTGGGTGATTGTGCCGCCGTTTGTGGTTACTGTGGGCCCGAGGATCGTAGAAGGAACCAGCACAGTAGTCACACCATTCGACAATACAGTCGTGATACGATCGGAGAAGATCCGCTCTGTTGTGGTGACCGTCGTAGCTGTGGCTGGGATAAGACTTATCGTGATCACTGTTGTTATACCGTAGGCTTGAACGCTTGTGACGCCATTCGACACAATGGTCGAGAAGACGGTAGAGACTCCATACACTGTCGATGGGACGTAGGAGGTTACCACGTCGGTGGTGGGCTGGATGCTGACGGAGGTTGTCGTGACTGTGTTGGTTGATGCCGATCCAGCTGCGGTCGTGGGAGACCCGCCTCCTCCAGTAACAATCGTTGTACCGCCGGGTCCGACTACTGCACGAAGCACTAGTCCAGAGTACGCACCAGGTTTTGTGGTGGCTACCAGCACTCCCCCGACAAGGGCACAATTTTCAGTGGCGACGTTGCTGTCCAGCGTGACTCCCTCACACTGCGTGGTGCCCGAGTTCTGCAAGTTGTAGGCATCACAAGCGGCGATACAATCCGAAAGACGAGGCTGCGTGCCAGTGTTGGCGATGGATACAGTACTCAAGACGGTTCCGGAGTAGGCGGAGTCGCAAACGATGATGTATGAAAAGCCCGATGCATCGACATACACTTGGCCGTTTGCGAACGGACATGTAGGAAGTGCCGTCGTCGTGACTGTTGTGGTCGGCCCGCCAGACGTTGGAGTTCCAATGTTAGTTCCCAAGCCGGTACCAGGACCAGTACCAGCTCCTGTACCTGGTCATGTGCCTGCTCCTGTGCCTGGCCCTGTGCCTGGTCCTGTTCCAGGTCCGGTGCCGGCTGCTGTTGAGACCAAGGTGGTGGTGACTGTGTATCTCACTGTGCTTCCACGGCTATCTGTTGTAGTAATCACAGCCGGGCCGGTTCCTGCTCCTGTACCAGCTGGCGTCGGTGTCTGTGTAATATAGTATGTCATGCCGTTGCTGTTGGTCGTAGTCTCGGTGATCGTGTTGAAGCCAGTACCAGGTCCTGTGCCTGAAGATACATGATGGTTAGCAGAGCCTCGACGACTTTTGCAAATAGCGAGGGACGCCATGGAGCATTCAAGGCTTCTCAGAACCATTCTCATGCTCTCCCTTGTTTGCAAAACTTACCTGGCCCGGTCCCAGCTCCACTGCCACCATTACCAGGGCCGCTGCCTGCTCCACCAGAGTAAATCGGGGCCGCGGTCTGYGTGTACACAACAGTAGCACCATTGCTGTTTGTCGTGGTGATGGGAATGTCGCTAGTCTGAATCTGCGTGTAAGTAATTGGCRGACCATTGCCATTGGTAGTCGTGACAACAACGCCGCCAGGGACTGTGGTACTCCCTCCGATGATCACGAACCCGGGATTGGGGCAAATTGGCTGAGCTGCACAGCTAGTGATGGTGAATGTGTTGTACACCGTCGCGGTACCGGTTCCACCTGCAGTCAGAGATGGACAGAGACCATTATACGACGTTACAGTTATCGTCGTCGGAGCTTGACCGCCGCCAGTTGTGCCGACTTGGACGCCGCTAACAGCTCCCGCCAGGATCGATGTTCCGCTCACGCTGCTGAATAGGGTGCATTCGCTCTCGACGTAGTTGAAGGCAACACAAGACGCAGTGTTGTCGCAGGCAGACAAACAGCTGCCGACGTCCGCTGCGACAAAGCGCTTGTCGAGTAGGTTGACAAGTTCATCGAGTATTTCAAGCCCCAAGACAATGACGCCGCACGTTAGCTCGTAGATAAATCCGCCCAGAGATGAACACGATAGCTCCTTGCTGGAGGAGGCGCAAAGAGAGGCTGTCTGTGTGGGGCATGCCGCGGTGGCGGTCGCGGTCGCAGAGGGAGTGGATGTCGGCGCCCGGCTAGTGTAGGTAGTACCACCAGACGTGATCAAGATTGTCGACGGAGCAGTTGTGAGGCTTGAGAAATCGGTGGGAGGAATCATCCCGGTAGTCGTTCCGCCGCAGTTGGTGGTCACAATGGGAATCAGCCCGCAGTCAAAGCATATCTCTTCCATGCAGCTTCCCGAAGGAATGTTCCCACTGCCGCTGGGGGGAGGGACGGATGTAGTCGTAAACACGTAGAAAGAGCCGGTCGAAGAACCGCTTGTTACTCTTGTGATAGAAGCACCGGGTGGGAGTGTAGACACGATTACTGTCGTGGCGGTGATTACCCCCGACAGATCCCCAGATGCTAGAGAACGTTAGCTAGGTACATTCGCAAAAAGGGGGATATACTTGCGAGTGATGGTCACCACGGGCCCTGTCGTGGTTACCCCTGTAGTAGCKGTGACAGTTGGGCCTGCAGCAGAGCTCATGCCTAATGTGATTGATGAAATGCCCAGGCTGCCTCCCGAGCTCGACATTAAGCTTGGAATAGAACCTAGTGAAGAGCTTAGTGTAGAGCTTGCCTCTGAAGTTAACGCAGAGCTGACCCCTGAGCTCAACGCTGAAGTCGACGTCGAACGTGAAGTGAGCGTCGAGCTTGTAAGCACAACAGCTACCTTCCTACCAACAACGGAGCTCCCAGTATTGTCAAAACTGGGCGTTCCAAAGAAGGATTTCAGATAGCACATTCGAGAATCCGTATCATACTGAATCCCGACGCAGTTTCTGAAGGTATCGCAAAGCGGCACACATTCGCTGAATGCATCTCCAGCGAACACAACGATATTGCTCCCATCATATCTGTACGAGCATGAGATCGTATAATTCACCGCTCGTTCGGAAATGTACGTCGTCCCAATAGACTGTGGACAGGTAGGCTCGTCGCCCTCTGCAATTGGTGCACCATCGATTTGGGCAGCACCCACCCCTCCAGGCTGAAGTGCGGTACCATCAACGGCGCTGAACAGAGTACATTCGGTGTCGACGTAGTTGAGAGCGACACAGCTTTCAGTATTGTCACAGGCAGCTTGACAGGTTCCAAAATCTGGACTGGAGAAGCGCTTAAGGATAGCTGAGCGGGTTGCGAGTCTCGTGGCATTTCTAGCATTCCTGGAAATTTTGATCTGATCATCCGGTATCTCGGTACCAGTGTATACAATTCCACATGTAACGGCGTAAGGTGCCTCGCCTGGGGATGCACACGTGATTGGCTGTTGTATTTCGCCCTGCGTGCTGCAAATCTCGGCCGTTTGCGTCGGACATGCGGCTACTGTGGTCCCTGATGATGGAATGGCAGATGTTGTGCTTAATGTAGTCGGTACAACGCAGTCTGGGCAAAAAGTTACCGAGATGCTGCCCACCATGCTTGTTATGGTCTCCGGGACCACGGTGGACGACGCGACAGCTTGGGAGCTTGTGGCCGATAGGACAGGAGTCGAGCTAGAGACACTCGGCAAAGATATGGCGGTCGAAGCTGACGGTGCAGATGATGTTCCAAGGGTTGCCGAGAATGAAATTGATGTTCGCGACGATGTCGTAGAGAGGACACTGCTGACAGCGGACGAGATGCTGGTTGTGGGAGCAGATGAGCTCCTCGTGGACAAACTTCCAGCTGCAGAACTACTTGGAACGACTGCAGAAGTTGGCGAACCTGATACGGACCTGGCTGTTAGACTCAAGGTAGAAGAACTGCTTGATGCCGTCGAGCCGCCTGCAGTTGTCCCGGTGGAAGACGGGAATGATACAGTGCTTGCAATGCAAGTCCTGCTCACCGAATTTGTTGGCGCATTTGGCGAGTTGAGATAAGCGACCTGGATGGCACCAATCACACCAGGACGGACATCTTGAAAATGCTCGTTTGTTCCTTGCTTGAGATAGCAAAATCTCGAATCAGTCTCGTATCCAAAGGCTGAGCAGGCCCCTCGTGCTCCACTTGAACATAGCTCGAAGCAAGCGCCAACAGATGCCACTTGAACACCAACAAAAGATCCAGATGAAGTATCAGTCCCGCAATTCATGATATATTCAACTCCACAGTTGTCGATCACATGGTTTAGGTTGTTTTGGGGACAGGTAGCCACCGAAGCAGCAACGGTGGCAGTACTTCCAGAGGCGCTTGTTGTGGTGGGTGAAACAGATGTAACGGCCGCAGAAGATATGAAAGATGATGCCGGTGTGGTGGAAGATGACGCCGACGCGGTGGAAGTTCCCCGTGTAGAGGATGAGCCAGACGCCGCGCCATCGACCCTTCTTGCAGCATTGACGTTTGGGAATTCGACCAAAGTAGCGCCAACGGGCTTAAGATAGCACAGTCCCGAACCGTTGCCACCAGTGTAGGTCAAAGACTCACATCCTGCAGTGTTGTCGCAGAGAACCAAGCATACATCGAAGCTGGCCACTGTATCTGGGATGCCAAGATTCGGACCAGTCCAGTCAAAACCGCAGTATATCAGATCTTGCTGGCCATTGCTGTTCAAAATTATACTTTGGTCGTACTGCGGGCAAGCTTGCGGGGGATTCGTCGCTGCTGGGCCGGCCACGGAACCAGTGAAAGGCGGAGCGGAGGATATAGTCGATGTGGTGGCACCCATACCAAGCGGGATACTGTTCGAGGTTCCTACTGGTGTGACTGACGAGAGGCTTGTGCTGTATGAAGATGTCGGAATAACGTCGCTGGGCATCTGATAGACTTTGAACGAGTAAATCTCAAAGTACGCTTCCCCCAGCTTGTCGGGATTGTTGCCGACATAGTCAACACATGAACCGATTGGGTCGGATGCGGCGTTTGCTGATTGTGGACAGTTGGGATAGCTGTTGAAGTAGACGTTGCCAGCCCAAGCTCCGCAGAAATCAATATTGAGAATGACGCTCATGTTTTGGAAGCGAGCGTCGAAATCACAGCTTCCTTGCGCGTTGACGGCTGGAATGCCGAAATCTGCAACGTCAGGGGCTCCAGATGTGATGCTGCTCGGGATTGATTGCCTCGGGAACCACCAGGTTTTGATATACTCTGAGGTCCACTCAGTGGCGTATACACCTCCCTTATTGTCGTTGAAACTCACGCCGTAGTTGTTGGGCAGAGCGGTGAAATTAGTMAGTTGAGAACCGCATCCGGAATTGCCATTTTGATTCACATCGCAAATGCTATTCTCAAACGATCCAGTCTGACCACTGCCGGCAATGGTACATTCTGCCGTGGAGTGGAGAGATATGGTGTTGAATTCCGCAGTGTTGGTGCCTTCGATGATGTCTTTACGACGAGGTCCATTAGTCCTCGCGCACTCGGAAAGTATCGATCTCCAACTTACCTATCTCGCCAGTGCGCGGCCAATCAGGCCCGAGTAGCCAGTACGCTGGCCACGTACCGCAACCCGTGGGCATATGCTTCATGTCCATGATGAAGAGTCCATGATTGTAGGTATTGTCACTGGTGATCCGAACACTGGGCCTTCCCTTGCCGCCATTGGGCCAAATGCCAATGGTGTCTGGCTTGATGACAGCCGAATTGCCCTCTTCCGAATAGTAGGTGTAGCGATTCTGCACTGCAACAGACTCATTGACATATTGAACGTGGCCATAGGTGGGATCGTAGCTGTCGTAGTAGTTGAATTTGGAGAAAAAGACAGATGGGTCGTAGTCGTCCACCAGCTCGTATGGTGCAGCGCCAGGCGCCCCACCTCCAGTTAGAAGCTTTCCCCCAGAAATAGATTGTGCGGTAGCACATGAGAGAGCAGTGAATAGAAGGCCAACTGCAGCCCTCGAAGCAAGTGGCGAAGAAAACATGACGGGGCAGTACAGACGGCGAGCTGCTCGTCGTAACAAAAAGACGCCAACAGATGAAAGGAACATACCCGCGTTGTTGACGAGAGCGACCTACATAAGCATTCCTCAGCCAGCCCGAAATATTGGGTAGTCACGGCAGAATACATTCCACAGGGCCTCGAGGCTTGAGAGAGCTTGACCGCAGCTTCAGTGCAGTATGCATATTGGCTGCGCGGCATGGGAGTCGTCTCGTGAGTAATCTCCGATGCGTTCGGGCAAAGTTCAGTCCTATCAATTAGCACGCGGACGTTCACGCTGCCGTCCGAACGAGTCTGTAGCGGGCTGCACATGTTGAGATGTCGTCAACAGCGCTATCTCGAGGCCATCGTGACAGCGTTTAGTCGACCGAATCCATCGCGTGATGTGGGAATGCGGGATAGTCCGAGTATCTAGCGCTTTAGACGTGTGGTGTGAAATGTGGAATGGGTACCTAACTAGCGCAAAAGAAAGCAGGAAGGAACGTGAGTGAAGTGAGGTCCAGACCCTGTGGCGGGGGAAAGGACGGCGGTGTTGCTACCGTCTAGACCGAAGTTATAGGGCGGAAAGAGCCTGCTTATCGACTCTTCCGCTCCAAGCGTACGTTATCGCCTCTCCGCGGACGCTCTAAGGGATTAATTAGCTAAGTTTTAAACCTTACTAAGTAAAACGGATAATACGACCTAAACTAATATAATAGTAGGAACTAACGGACCGAACGGTATTAATAGTAAGCGCCGCCGCCTACCTTATACTCTCCCCCCCCTCCGCTCTATTAGTAGCCTTACCGCCCTCTTTCCGCTCGGCCTTTCGGCCTTTCGGTATTATAATAGGGGCTATTTATAACGTAGATAGCGGAGATTATAGGATCGGCTAAGTAACGGCTAATTAAAACTAGAATAGTACGTAGAACTTACTAAGTATTAGGCCGGTAGCGATTAAAGGCTWGTCCGCCTATCGGTTATAAATAAGCTAGCCTATATAACCTTTCGGTTATATACCGCTCCTTATTTTATAACTAATCGAGTTCGAATATACCTTTAACTAAAACTAGACCTTTCGGAGTTAGAGTAGCCCCTATAATAGGTTCTAAATAACGTAAACTGCCCCTATAGTTAATAAAGAAGTATATCCGAAAAGTAATACTAATTTATAAGCCTATAGCTAACTACGTATATACGATAGCTATACTAAAGGGCGTTTAATCTTTATTAAAGAGGCACTCCCCCGACCTTAAACACGTTAATAGATACTCTCGTAAGAATTAACTAAGGGATGCTTATAGGGAATATAAGTTTATATTATCTAACGACGATATCCTTATAGATAAACCTAACTTAAGTACTAACTAGTATACCCGATAGCTACTTAGCTTTTAGGAAAATATAGACAAACTAATACTTAACTAGGCTAACGATATCGAAGACAAAGTTACTAAAGTTAATATAAAGGCGCGTCGAAAGTCGAATAAGAAGGAGAAGGTAAAAGCTACCCGTAAAGACCGAGTCTAATCCGTATTAGAGGCTAAGTCTCGTAGAGAATTGCCTAAGAGAGTACACGTACTATACGGTACTATAAGATATATAAAAGATGTCGTAGTATATAGAATGCTAACTAGTCGTCTAACTAGTAATAAAACTAATTCTTGCTTATTAATAGCGAGGCGCCTACGCGCCTCTTAAGGTGCGACTATACGTTACGTACGCGGCGCTCGCCGGTACGCTTAGTAGTCGTCTAACTTTACGTCTAGCTATAGCCGAAGCCTTAGTAATTCCTAATAATTATCCCCCTCCTTAAAGGGAGACGTCTCGGCTCCTATAAGCCTCTTAATTTCTAACTACGATATACGTGCGTCTCTATACCGCCTCGCCGTACTCGTAGGTACTTCTATTCTTAGACTTTTCTTAAGTCGAGTACGTATAGCTTATACGCCTTTAGCTTTAGCCTTTCGGTCTACCTACTATTTTCGTCTATTTCTAGATATTTTTATAGGTTTCTATTATCTTTCGTCGCGTAGGTAGTTACGTAGGTATATTACTAGTAGGATAACCCGCGTTATTATAGTAGTAGGTACGCGTATATTATCTTAAAGTTTTTCCTTACGCTTAAAGCTCTTCTCTTACTTTAAGCGATACTACCTTATACTACTCGTACTACTACCTTAAGCGTATAGTAAGCCCTATTATATTACTAGCTTACCTCCCGCGACCCTCTTAATACCCTTATACCCCTCTTACGCTACTAGTAAGCCGACCGCTACTATACCGCTAAAAGCTACCCGCGCTATCGTACCGAATGCCCCGCCTCGTACTAAGGCCGATACGTAGGGCGCTACCCCTACTATCTATAAGCGCTACTTACCGTACGCGGCTAACCGTATATTCTCGTACGGTTACCTTACGGTTCGCTTACTAACCGTCTAATCTAGCTACTAAGCCCGATTACGACGGCGTTATAACCGTCGGCGCTAAGGTTAAGTACTTCCGCTATAAGGAGTAGTAAGTCCTTACTTTCTACCTACGGTTCGGTTACGAGTCTAATAATATTCTTAGTAGTTACTACTACGTAACGCTCGAGTTTCCTAACCTAGTACGCTAGGCGAAGGTTATACTATCGCTTCGCGAGGAGTATACCGCTAGCGTAGTAGGCTTAGCCGAGTAGTAGGTCCTCTAACGCCGTATAAACTTAGTCGCTCGCGATATTAAGCGCTCCGATAAGATAAAGTAGGCGAACTACGGGAAGTCCGTCGGCTCGCTTACTATCTCTCGTAAGGGAGGCGTAGGCGAAGTATAGGGTAATAGAATCGCCTATACTAGCCTTCGCTAGGCCTAGAACGAGGTAGCCGTAGGCCGCGCTATATTCGAACTAAAGTACGAAGTAAGTTATAAACCCCTACGTTCTATATACTATTCTCGTACTATACTAATACTATCTCTAGGAGCTCCGCCTAATAAGTACCTTAGTCGCTACTTTAGGTACGGCTTCCGCCGCTTTCTCTAACGATAGGGGATCTTAGGTTAAGGCTCTCCTACCGGCTACTACCGAGGAGAAGGAGGAAGACGACGAGAAGGAGGAGATATCCGAGTAACCGGCGGCTCTCTTACTACTATCGTAAGCGTCGTCTACTTATATATTACGCGCTACCTACGCCTAGCCGCTATACTAAAAAGGCTAAAAATTCTACTTTTATTCTAAACTTACTTCCTTATTCCTCCCTAACTATAAGCTTAAACATTAAATTACGGCTATCGAAGTTTAGTAGTAGTGCCTTATAGAGTAGTAATATAAGGCATACGCCTATAATACTTACGCGAAGAACCTCCTATATAACGAGAAGCCGATAAAGTAGTTCTATATACGCGCTAAAACCTTTATATTAGATTTAATTAAAGGACTACGTAATAGAAATAGAGTAATTTAAACAGAACCTAAAGAGCTAGTTAAGACCGCGGCCGAGTTCTATATAGAACTATATAGTATAAAGCCGTCTAACCTAAATACGCGACAGATCCTACTAAATTTATTACGTAAAGAGGTTCCGAGAGAAACTATAGCGAGCCTTATAAAGGATATCGATCCTAAGGAGGTGCTAGCATTAATTAGGCGTACGGCTATAGGGAAGTCGCCCGGTATTAATAGCTTGCCTTATAAACTTTATAAGTTATTAGTCCGTATAATTAAACCGGAAAGGGACCTAGGATTAGGTAAGAAGCGAAGAGGGGATAAGGCTAAATATACGAGATACGATAAGGATCCTAATAAGGATTATACTCTAATAGTATATATTAAACTCGCTTAGGTCTTTAACTAAATTAATAGTATTAGGGTTATACCCGAAGGATAGATAGAGGGCGTATTAACCTTACTCTTTAAAAAGGGGGAAAAGGTTAACCTAAAGAACTATCGTCCCTTATTAATTATAAACGTAGATTATAAGATCTATACCGAAGTGTTAATGTAGCGCCTTATTAAGGCACTATTTATAGTAATTAGCAACTACTAGACC
This sequence comes from Ramularia collo-cygni, assembly GCF_900074925.1. Lineage (NCBI taxonomy): Eukaryota > Fungi > Ascomycota > Dothideomycetes > Mycosphaerellales > Mycosphaerellaceae > Ramularia > Ramularia collo-cygni. Next base: position 1,611,432 of record NW_019716258.1, read on the forward strand.
GCCTAATTACTAGGTAGATTAATTAATAACAATATTCGGACCGTCTAATATTTAATTAATAGATACGTACTAGGTGCGAACGGATTACCGCCCCTTAAAGAGCATAGTATAGCTATTCTATTCCTTAACTAAGAGAAAGCTTACGATAGAGTAAACTATACTTACCTATAGGAAGCGCTAGCAAAGCTAGGAATTCTAACTACTTTTATTAAATAGCTCTAAGTTATCTATACCGATACTCGTATACGTATAGTTATTAATAGTTATCTTAGCGATTTTATATAGGTCCGATATAGTATCCGCTAAGAAGACCCTATTAGCTGCATATTGTTTATCGTTATAATTAAGGCCCTCGCGCAAATAATCCTCTAAGAAGACTAAATTAAAGGAGTTTACGTTAGGGGTATAAGGATTAAGATAGGTCTTTTCGCCGATAATACTTAGATAATTATCCGTAATTAATCGGAAGCTAATACGGTAGTAAGGATCCTCGATTAGTATAATGCTAGATTAGGGGCTAAAGTAAATTAGCAAAAATTATTCCTTCTTAAGATTAGGAACCTCCCTAAGCTTAATATTAAAAACGTTTAAGTAGTATCTACGTCTAATCCGTATACCTATTTAGGCGTTCTAGTAGGCACCGATACCGAGGACTAATTAACTACTTTTTAGTAGAAAATTGTCTAAAAGTATATAGACAGGGCAGATATATAGCTAAAGATATATCTCTTTCTTAAAGGGAGGGTTTTAATTGTAAATTCGATAATAGCCTCGCTATCTCGCTATTTAATTCGCTTCCTTAGTGTTCTAACGCCGGTAAAGAAGTAATTAATACGAGAGTATTATTGTCTTATATAGAATAATCGTACTAAAGGAACGGTAAAAAGCTTATACGTATACTACTACCTACGGTTTTATAAGGGTAAAGATGTAGCAATGTATTAGACACCCGTAATTACTCGATTAGAGATAAGACTAATTCTTGYAGGTTAAATGTGCGCTATGCGTAGGAGTTATATATGCGCTAAGCCTACGCTAAGCAGTTAGGTTATATTACACTCCCTTCTCTAAGGTTAGTTAATCTAGCTACCTCTATTAATCCTGTTATTATAAGGGCTCTTATACGGCCCTTATAATTACCTCCTTCCCCCTATACGAACTAGCCTTAGTTCGTAGTCTTAGGAAATGGAGGCGCGCGCGCATCGTATACGTCGCGCTCGGGGTCCGTAGACTCTATATAGTAAAGTGCCTATTTTCTAAGCAACCTTCGGGCTATTTATATAAAAGCCGGCTAGTTAAACTAGCTATATAGGATATARCCGCTTTCGGAACTTTATCCTCCTTCTAGTAGGCTAAATACCGTACCTAGAAGGGCGAGGGTTTAATTCCCTTAACGACCGCTGCTCGAGGAGAGGGTCGATAAGTCCCCTACTACGCGGCGTATACGTTACCGCTACTATTCGTAAGGGTCTTATATCTATAGATCTCTAAGTAGGTTGTTTGCTAAGTAATATACCCTAGTAACTACCTCTTATTAACATTCTTTCTACCTTATAGATTTCTCTTCTAAACATCTACTCTTTATTATGCCGCTACGTACTCCCTGTAAGCGTAGCGCATCCGACCCGCTAGCGACCCCCGCTTAAGCGTCGGCGAGTAAGCGCCGCGCCGTCGAGGTACCTACGGCCTATCGCCGCTATACGCGGTTAGTATACCTTCGTATTAGCTATCGCTATAACGCGGTCTTTAGCTCGTTTAAGCGTAAGTACGACTACTATAAGTAAGTAACGCTTATTCGAGACGCCTGCTCCTCTCTTACGTAGCGCTAACTTCCCTTAAAGGAACAATTATTATAAGTATAAACCCGTRYCGGTAGCGATACGCCTACGCTACGATAGCGTTATAGCTACGGCCTACGAGCTTAATCTAGTAGATACTACTATATAGAAGGGTAGTTAGGAGGAAGCGGCTTATAAGGCGGCGGTAAACACCTTTAGTATTAAGTTAGATGCTTAGATCCGTATTAACGAGCCTACCTCGGGTATACGGCGTATAAGYAGCGTAGTCGAGGCGCCTAATCTTACTCGCTTAACGAACAATCTTATAGCTATTACTTAAGTCGGTCGTGTTATAAGTATCTCGCCTACTCCTCGTATACGTCTATAATACTAACCGTCTATATAGTAGTTAGAGATAATAGGGCAGTCTACTAATGCCTTCGATACTACCCTAGCTAGAAACGAGCTATTCGAGGAGTCGGAGGCGGAGGAGAATAAGTTTAAGTAGAGTGCTTAGCGCGTTCTCTAGGCTTACGTAGCGYATGCGCCTATCTTATAGTATAGTCTATAAAGTAATCCCCTTTAGGTCTAACCGTAATAAAACTACTTAATTCTTATTACTCTTCCTCTATTTTRCTCCGCTCTRCTTCCGAGCCTCTTTTACTAYGCGGCCTCTACGCTTACGCGGAGCCTACGCCTCGAACTTATCGAGAGCTTCGTAGTCTTTAATATATATACTAGGTTCCTACTAGTTATATTCTAATAGCTATCTACGCTACTTTACTAAATAAAACGTTTCGCCCTTCTATACCCTCTTATTAAGAATCTCTTTAACCTCCTACTACCTATCCTCGTCGACTACGAGTAGTATGCGCTCCTCTTACGCTTTACTCTTCCGGCTAGAATATAGCTCTAATAGAGTAACGTAGAAGACGTTATAGATCCTTRCTAAGGTAGGTAACTATAAGCGATACGCCTAAGTCCCGATTACGTTAATTACGCGGTATAGGCCTAGCTATTTAGGTCCTATCTTCTTCTTACCCTCTAGCTTAAGGTTCTTCGTAGAGAGAAGCACTAGATTACTAACATTAAAGCTTATAGGCTTATAGCTCTTATTATAGTACTTTAACTATTGCTCTTTAGCTTTACGCTATCGCTTAGTAAGCTCCTTATATAYGCTACGTATACGCTTCGCTAAGTCGATAGCGGCCGGCATTCTCCCTTCTAAGAGCTYRTCCCGAGCGATGTCTTAGGCATTAGCGCCGTCGCCTAGAGGGCGCGTCGCTAGCTCTAGGTTCTATCCGTAGAGGATTTAGAAAGGGCTTATTTTAAGGCCCGCGTACACGCTATTATTACACGCAAATTTAGCTATAAGTAGCTATTAYGCCTAGCTGTCCTACTACGTGCCGTAGTAGTAGCGTAGGTATTACTTAAGCGTCTAATTAGCTTTCTTAGTTTATCTATCCGTTTAAGGGTAGAAGGCTATGCTTAGCTTACGCTTTATATGCGCTTCGTAGTAGAAGTTAGACTAGTATTAGCTAGTAAAAACCGAGCCTCTATTACTAATAATACCTACTAGCACGCCGTATTTGCAAACTACGTAAGATATAAAGATATCCGCTAGCTCTACTATGTTATATTACTTAGTAGTAGGGATAAATAAAGCTATCTTACTATAGCGGTCGACGATTACGAGTACCGTAGTATAGACGCTATCTCCGCGCTTACTAGGAGGTAGGTCCGTAATAAAGTCTATACTAATTTCTTRCTATGCTCGATCCGGCATAGGTAATAGAACTATTACTCCGTAGGGGCGGTAGTACCGCGCCTTGCTTACGAGGCATATATAGCACCCCTTAATATACTCTACGATATTAGTAGCTATACGTAGCTAGTAGTACTTCCGCTAAAGTAACTCGAGCGTCTTCGCCTTYCTAAAGTGTCCGGCGAGAGCGTTATCGTAGTATATACGCATTAGTTACGCACGTAAAGCGTAGTCTTTCGGAATRTATAGGGCATCGCCGTAGAATAATGTTCTATTCTTAATAATGTAGCCTTCGTACTCGCCCTTCTCCCTAGCCGCGTCGCGTATACTCGAAGCACCTACGTCTACGTTTACTAGTGCTTTAGCGTAACCGAGTATTAGGTCTAGAATATTTCTAAGGGCTAAGTCTATAGCTGCTAGGACGGCTATAATACGCCTAGGTAGCGAAAGCTCGCCGTATACTCTAGTAGGTAGTAATCCCTCGCACTTAATCGCGTAGTATATAGCTCTTACTCTTCTAATAGAGGGCTCTATCTCGCTTCGAAGAGCTTTATTAGATTACTAGTTCTAAAGTTTGCTTTATAGTATAGGCAATAGTATGCTTATATACTAAGACGACTCCGTAGTACTCGCTTCGTAGTCGCTACGCCTACTCGGACTATCCGTAGAGTTCTTTATCCCTACGCGATGTTCGATAGTAAAGTCGAAGGGCGCTAATTAAACCGCCTATCGTACCTATCGACCGACTAACTATTTTATCGTTATAAAAGCTTTAAGGTTAGTATAGTCGACGATTACTTAAATCG
>NW_019716287.1:0-9093 GCF_900074925.1 Ramularia collo-cygni
GTTAATAAAAAGATAAAGTCTTAAATCTACTAAAAGTTTTCTTTTATAGGAATTTCCGTGTAACACCCCGGACCCCTCTTTTCCTCTACTCTCTACACCCCACCTTTTCGCGCCTGTAGTTAGGCGTATAAGGGGGAGGGGGGCTATATAAGGCCCACCGCCTTATAGCATTACTAAATAGTCTAGAATAGGTTAGACTATTCACCCTAACCCCACCTTTTACATGCCTGTCCTAGGCTAAACCGGATACGCGCGGAAGGAATTATAGTAGATAGAGGAAAGGCTATACGCCTCCTAGCTAGCTCTGTATTAATTCGAGTCGTCTTATATTAAAGTCGCACGTTTTCGTATTAGCCTACGTATCTCACACGAACCTAACAGCCCTTCTATTACTCCGGCATCTCGGCGTCGTTAGCTTAATAATACTAGGAGCAGAGAGGTGTCGATTATCTCTATCTCTTCTACTAAGACGAGATTGTCTAGTACTTCTAGTTCCTCTTAGAATAGCAGCCTAAGCTAGTAGCTATTATAGGGCATCTAAGAAGCTAAGATCCTAGACTTAACTAAGAAGGATAAGGAGGAACGATTGCAGCAGGCAATTACCCTCTCTCTTAAGATTGCTCGCTCCGGCCCTAGTAGAATCTATCCGCTAGGTTAAGCGAACGGTCCTTAATTAAGCAAGGTTGCTCCGCTAGTCGGCCGTTCTTAGGGCCTAACGGTTTTTAGCTTAAGCAACCTCTTCTCTCGTACTATCGGATTAAGCGCTAACTAAGTGCTACTAGTTAATAGTCCTAGCGATAAGTATATAGGGCCTAAGGGTCCTATTACTTCGAGTAATATCTAAGAGCGTATAACGACGTTCTAGCGCTACTTAACGAGTATTTATACAGCGAACACTAATCCTACGCGATCGCTTTAGGACACCGTTAACCGCTTATATACGAGGGCGTAGGCGGCCTTAGACGACTATTAGAATCCGAATACGCCTTAGATCCGGTTCTTATAGGCATAGGCGGCGGCCTTAATAGTAGATTTTAAGAAGAATGCTTAGCAGTTCGGTAGATATAAGCTAAAGAAGTAAGATTAGGTAGCTTAATAAAATTTCCTTATAGTTAGGCATTGCTTAGAGCGTTAGCTGTCCCTTTAAGCTAGAACGTTTTTTTCTAAGGCTCTGTAAAACAACCTCTATTATCTAGCTATCTTATTTGCGAGCGTTGCTTAATCGATAGGAAAATAGAATAAAAATAACAAAATAGTGCTTAAATAATACAACCGTCTCGGTCCTTCCTTAATTTCGTAACTTAGCCGTAACCTTGCGACTTAATCGCAAGCTATAGCCTATATTAGCTAACTTCCTCTACACTACCCGAGTAGGATCCCCGCTTAGGTAGTTAGTAGTAGTTATCTTATATAGTAGAGGTGTCTTAGTCTTAGTCGCTAGAGGAGTTGCCTTAGGCGGTCTCCCTCTTCGTCGTAGGATCGTTAAGGGCAATTCCTCCCCTACTAGCTCCTTCCTTAGAGCAGCGCTAGGGCTTCCGTTCTACCTTAGGGGTAGAGCTAGGATAGCAATAGGATAAGAAGGTTCAGCCCTTAAGTTATTTAGGTTATTACTAGGGATCTAGTTTCTACTTAAGGGAGCGTTTAGGGGCTGGATTAGATAGCCCTTAGTATTATAGGAGGCACTTAGGCTGTCGGTTTCCTATAGCAGGTCTTCTTAGGCCGTAGGTTCTAGCTCTATTACTCTCTTAGGGAGACTAGTAACGAGGTTTTTAACTGCTAGGTTAACTTAGGCATCTTCCCTAGGTGTTATAGCAGGATTTAGAGGCTGCATAATAGCAGGCCGCTAACTTAGAGGATTCTTTTTTAACTCCTAATAGCGTTTCTTTTTAAGAGCAGCTCGCAAAGCTTCTGCTTACTTTACGCTCTCTTAACTTACGCGTAAAACTTCGCTATTGCTTTTCCGGATTTATTTAGCAGCTTCGTTAAGCCGCTTCTTAAAGCGTAGTATATCTTTAAGACGCTATAGATCTAGCGGTTTGCCCTCCCCTATTAAGAATTTAAGGGCCCCTAACCGATTAAGTATTATCTTAGATAACTTCTCCTATTTCTTCTTAGGGATCGAAGCTAGGGTTAAGAAGCTTAAGGCGGTTTTAACATTATCGCTAAGGCTCTCGTTAAACTTAAGTCTAGCAGCTTTAGGTAAAATAGTATTACTAGTATATAATCTTCTATTCTATTCCTTAAAGCTAGTAGTAGCGTGCGCCTTAATTAGGCGGTCGCCGTTTACTTAATGCTTAACTACTAAGCTATCCTCTTTTTTAAGAGTATAGGTCCTAAGCTAGCTACGCTTAAGGATCTTAAATAGCCTAATATAGTTAGGTTAGAGCTTAGTCTTTATCTTATATACGACGAGTATAAAGTCTCCTTCCTTAAACTTACTATTAGTATTTATAAAGGTCTTAGAGCTAATAGCCTTAGATCGAGCTGCTTTTACAATTAGTCTTTCCGCTACGAGGCTCCTTATATTAAGGAGTACTTAGTAGCGCTTAGTAACATCGTTAGGATTAAGCTCTATAGGTCGTAGGTATAGGTAATCTCTAAGTATTCGGGGTTCCTATCCGAATAGTAAGAAGAAAGGGCTTAAGCTAGAATTCGATTAAGTTCGAATTCGACTTATATAGAGTACTTTAGGCAAGTAGAGATCCTATATATAGATGCTCTTACTATAGCACATCTTAGTAAGGATCCGTCTAAGCACACCGTTTAAGGCTTTAACCTTCCTATTAGTCTAGGGATAGTATAGAGTCGTAAGGCGGTAGTTAGCTTAGAGGGTATCTATTAGTATATTAAATGCCTTAGAGATAAAATTTAAGCTATTATCGCTTAAGACTTCTCTAGGTAGCCTAAAGTTCGTATAGATCTCTTCTTGCACGAACCTTATAATAGTCTTAGTCTCTTAATTAGGGACTGCTCTTATAAGTAGCTAGCCTATAGTATAGTCGATTACTATAATAATGTACTTATTTCTATTAAGAGTAATAGGAAGAGGGCCTACTATATCGATCGCCTATCGTTTAAATAGCTTAAGGGTGCGATCGTTTTAGTAGAAGTGTAGTTCTTAGGCGGCCGTCCCTAATTAAGGCTTTTTACGAGTAACTTAACACTAGGAGCAGTTCCTTATATAGTCCTCGACATCTCTCTTAAGAGACTACTACTATCCTCTTATACGGAGGATGCTATTTACTCCTAGGATGCTAAAGTAGCTATAGTCCTTATAGTAACGCTCTAAGAAATCCTACCTAAACTTAGGGTCGATATATAGTATCTTAGTCCCTAGTTCATTCTTATAGTATAGCAACCTATCCTTAAGTTCTAAGCTAGGCAACTTATCTGCTACTAGCTTACTTAACTTAGGGTCGACGGGCATTTCGCCTGTCTCCTTAAAGAGGATTACTGCATTAATTACCTCACGCTTAGAGAACTTACGGATAATAGTTCCCCTAGTAGTATTAAGGCGGAAGGCTTAAGGTAGGGTAGTTAGGAAGTCTACTACCTTAAGGGATTAATCTCCCTACTAGGAAGATCCTTTACTAGCTAAGTTAGCTAGCCCTTCTCCTATTAAGTTAGGGCGACGAGAGATTGCATTCGGTATAATCGCCTCGCTGCCCTTACGGTACCTAATATTAATATTATATACTTAGAATTCTTCGATCTATCGTGCAAGACGCTTAGTAGGCGTCTTAGAGGTTTTAAGATATTATAAGCTATAGTAATCTATAATTACTTAGGTAGTGTAACTATTCTTAATGTAGTAGTGCTAGCGGCGTAAGGCGTCCTTAATCGCGAGAAGTTCCTTCTTATAGATAGGGTAGTTAAGTTCTGCTACTTAGAGCTTACGACCGTTAAAAGCGACCGGATAGAGCTTCCTATCGTCCCTAAGCTAGTATAGCACTGCTCTAATAGCCTACTTACTTGCATTAGTTTTAATAATAAAGGGCTTACTTAGGTTAGGGAGTACTAGCACTAGGTAGCTATATAATGCCTTCTTAAGGGCTTCGAAGGAGATAGAGCATTATGCATTCTACTTAATTAGGCGTTTCTTCTTAGCACGTAGGGTAAGGTTACTCTTCTTAAGGAGATCGCTTAATAGTGCAGCTATCCTTGCGAAGTCTCTAATGTACTTACGGTAGAAAGATACTAGCCTAGTATACTATCTTACTTCTTAAGCGTTCCTTAGGATTAGCTAATCTCGGATAGAGGCAATCTTGTCCTCTATAGGTCTTACTTAGTTATAAGAAACGTAATGCCTATAGAACTCGAACTCTTAGACTCTAATAGAGCACTTCTTAGGGGATATAAAGAGCTCCTAGGCCCGAAGGGCATCTAATACCTGTTTTAAGTGCTATTCGTATTCCTTAAGTATTTTAGAGTATACGACAATATCGTCTAAGTACACTACAACGCTTTTATATAGCTAGTTAGCTAGAATATCGTTTATTAAGGACTAAAAGCTTAAAGGGGCGTTGCATAGCCTAAAAGGCATTACCTTATACTCGTATTTACCTTAACGAGTATTAAAGGCTGTCTTCTGTCTATCTTCTTCCTTAACTCGTATTTACTAGAAGCCTAAAGTTAAGTCGATCTTACTAAAGTATCTAGCTCCTTAAAAAGCGTTTAAGCAATCGTTAATGTAAGGGAGAGGGAAGCGGTCCTTAACAGTTGCATTGTTTAAGGCCCGATAATCGATATATATGCGCTATTTCCCTCCTAGCTTAGGCACTAGTAATACTAGGCTACCTTAAGCTAAGTAGGAGCGAGCGATTAAGCTACGGATAAGAAGCTCCTTAACCTACTTCTCTTACTCTATTATCTATACTTAAGATAGTTAGTATAGCTGTTAATTTACTAGCTTATAGTCGCTTATATCGATAAAGTGCTCTATTACTCTCTTTATAGGTAGCTTAGCTAGTAATAATAAGCGGAAGAGGTTTAAGTTAGCATTAATAAGCCGTTAGAGAGAGGCTTCCTTACTTAAGGGGGGAGGATCGTCTCTAGGCTTAAGGGGTAGGTTTCTATCGGGCTCTAAGTCCGGGGGACGGATATCTTCTATAGATATTAAGAAGAAAGGGAGATCTTAGTTCTATTTAAGGAGCTCTTCTAGCTCTTAGAGGGAACAGATATCTTCGTTAATAGTCTTCGTCGTTAAGTAGTAGAGAGCTACTCTATAGGGAACTATATATTTAGTACCCCTAACGTTTAAGTACAGCTTACTAGTCTAGAAGTTAATAGTTAGGTTATATTATCGGAACTAGGAGAGGCCTAAGATTACGTCGTGTCCTCTTAAGTCGAGCACTCTCGCTATAAGGGTACTCTTAAAGTTCCTAAGCTAGTATAGAATCTCTATACTAGTTAAGCTTTCTATTAAGCGGCCGTTAGGGAGTTTAACTTACCTAATAGGAAGATCCACTTAATACTAAGGGAACTAGGCAGCAATGTCCTTAGAGACGTAGATTCCTAAAGCTATAGTGTCGAATAGGAACTTAGCTAGGACTTAGGTGTCCTTCCCTAGCAAGCCTAGGGCTTAGAGAAGATTAGTCCTAATAGCATTTAAGCAATCGAAGCGAGCGTTAAGGGGCATTAAGAGTAAGGACAATTGCTAGGGCGATTTATTATCCTCTAATAAATCGTTACTTAGTTTTTTAACTTAGATGCATTACGAGCTTCCTAATTACGTTGCTTAGCCTTAAGTTCTAGCTTAAGCTGCTTAGAGTATTTAAACTAGACATAGCTAGCTACTCCGTAGTTATAATACTTCGGAGAGAAGTTAGTCGAAGTAGGCTTACGCGAGTTGTCTTACCTAATACGTTAGTCTAAGGAGTTTAGGTGTTCTAACTGCTAACGGGTAGCTCTCTTCTTTCCTCTAAGGGCGCGATAGGCAGCTCGGTTAGAGCGATTACGCAAGCCTRCTTAATCTAAGCGAGGCTCTCTACGTTACTCCGTAATCTCTATATTAGCTATATTAGTTCGCTAGGCTTAGTCTACGATAGGCTTTAAGACAGACTTCTAAGGAGTTAAGCTAAGGCGAATAAGTTCTATATAGATCTTAAGCTTTAAGCTATCGTAAAAGGCTTAATAGATAGTAAGATTATCCGGCTTAGGCTAGAGAAGGCTAGAAGCTATTATTAACTTATAGTAGAAGGAGTTAACACTCCCTAGCTGCTTAAAGCGGCGGAATTCCTTTATAGCTTCTCTTAGTAGTAGTAATCCTAGAAGTGGCTTTAGAGACCGTTAAGCATTATCTCTAAGGTATAGCTTCCTTAGTAGATAAGAGGCTTAAACTTAGTTTCCTAATCTTCCTACTAGGATAATATATTCTTCTTTATTAAGCCCCCGATAAGGCTAATAAGCGCCTCTTCTATAGGTCTAAACCTCTAGTTAAGAGTAATTATATTATTTAAGTAGCGGTTAAGCTCCTAAACCTAGAGAGTAGCTACATTATCCTTAATATCCCTATAGTAGTTAGCTAGGATACTAATAGTCCCCTTAATGCGAGGGGCTCTCTTAGAGGGTTTAGAACCTCTATAGCGACGGTCCCTTAATAGGCCGTCGTTATTATCTAATCCGCTTAAATTAGAGCTATCTCTAAGGAATTCCGGAGCGGTTAGTAGTGCTTAACTAGCCCTATTGCCTCTATTAGCTTAGATAGTAGCGGGAGGGTCGTTAAGACGGAACCGTACTAACCCTAGGTCGCTTAGTCCGCGTAGGATAGTAGTGCCCTAGTTAAGTGCATTATGTTCGCGTAGTCGCTCGTTTTCGGCTTTAAGTTCTTAAATCCTAGCGGCGACGGCTCTTAAATAGGTCCTAAAGGTAGCGTCTTCTACATCTAAGGCCTCTAGCATAGCCTTAAGTTATTCTCCCTAAGGAGGGTTTTAGATATAGGAGTGCAACTAAAGGTTGTCGATTATATCGGCTAAGGAGTAGAAGTCGTACGACTCGCGCTTAAGCGAGCGTCGCGTAGGCTTCGAGGGTCCTACAACGATAAGCGGAGGGGCTTACTCGGCCTAAGAGGTATCTTAAGGGCGAGGAGAGCCTTCCTCGTCTCTTGCCTTAGATAGGTTAGCTATTACTATAATAGCTTAGTCGGTTAAAGGTAGATAGTATTATAGAGGTAGGATAGTATAATGCTTTAAAAGAGAAAGGTTATAACTCTTCCTTTTAAATTAAAGCATCCTACTTCGTTTAAGTATAGAGTTTTTCTTAAGCGCTATAGCGGCGAATTACTAAGACACCTTTAAGTAGGGCGGAAGGAGATAGGTTACCGTACGTAATGCATTAAGTGCCTATTATAGTTATCTAAGATATAGTATATTACATTTCTAGGATACTTAGCTAAGCTAAGGCTATAAGGGTGTTATGAACAGGGGGTCTTAATACTAAGCAGTAATTCTCAGATATATACGATATTGCCTAGGGAGCGAAAGGGAATAGGTAACGAGGACATTGCCCTTTTATAGGATTGCGCCCGGTGCTAGTTAGGCTCGGCGGTGCCGTAGAGGTACCGTAGAGTTATCCTTTAGCCGTCGCATCCGTATAGGGAAATCCTGCTAAGGGTATAATTCCCTTATTCTTTCTAAGAGGGATTCCCTAGGTAAGGGTTTAAAGGGCGGTGTCCCGCTCCTTTAGGGTCCCCTTATAGTATGCCCCCCCCCCTTAGTACTCTATCCCGGAGCACTTTTCCGCATTTTGTTTCCTGTAGTTAAAGGACTATAGCCCCGGTACCGCTACGGTACCTCTACGCCTTATCTTAGGTACAGCAGCGTAATATAAGCAATATAAGTGAATTTGGTTATTTACTTTTGTTTTGCCAATTGTTAGAAGCCGTTACTTATTTTTCCTTATAAAGCCTATTATATTTACTTTCTCCGAGTGGCTTTTTGTGTAGGTAGTGCAACCTTATCTTTAAGGTGCCGTAGAGGTGCTTCACTTCTACTACAAAACACTCGTTAGTTATAGGTTGTTCTCCTTTATTAACACTATTATCTAAATCCGCTATTACCTCTACTCTACTACTACGCCCTTTACTAAGCAGCATCCTTCCCCTCTTGCCTAAGGACGAGGCCTTCGATATCCGCCGTAATCTAGAGCGTTACTAGCGTTATCTAAACACTCTTTATAGTTCCCCTCCTCGGCTACGGCGTCGTCCTTAGACAATTATAGGTAAACGTAATAATCGTCGCACTTTATAGAATAGCATAACCGCTTAGCTTAGTAGCGGTAGCGAGATGTCTACGACTCTCCCTCGCTAGGCCTATAGCGTAGGCGAGACTAATGCCTCGAACGAGCCTATTGCTAAGGTTACCCGCTTCCCTACTAATGCGTAGCCTCGGCTAGATGTTCGAGTTCAGTACTATCGTACGTATATTACGGTACCTCTACGGTAGCTTTTAACTAACCGCGCGTATAGTCGAGTGTCTTCGTCGTTACTCCCCCGTTACTAGTAACCGGAACACCCTTACTAAGGCGAAGTAATTGCCTCTTAATTGCCCTTACGACTACGCCTCGTAGTCTCCTAACAACTACACTAATTATAAGGGTAATAAGTCCCGCCCCTAGTACTATTCTCTGCTATCTAAGATAGCTCGTGCTACTAACATCTTAGAGCACGTATATATCTCTACGGCACCTCTATAGCACCCTTGCTAATCTTTTTACAGCTTCGTCGTACTACCGAGAAGACCCCCCCTAGTAACGATCGCGACCGTCGTAAGGTCCGCTTCCGTAACTACGCTTCTAAGTTCTATCGTCGTACGAAGTAGACGGGTACCGACTACCTTAATAACATAGAGTCTAAGGGCATTATTAAGAAGGTAAAGCGTGCTACGAAGGGCAATAGTGCTAATTGGCCGACTTAGAACTAGTGGGCCGCGAGGGATATCGAGGCTATAAAGCGTCGTAAGGCGGCTTAGGAGATGTACCGTAATAGTAGTAGTAGTAGCGGCGGTCCGCCCTCGAACATAGTCGTAGATGCTACTACTAAGAACGCGATTCTTGTCTCCCTACCTAATAACCGCACTCGGCGTTTAATTTAGTAGG
>NW_019716287.1:13948-25662 GCF_900074925.1 Ramularia collo-cygni
AGTTAATAAGGTAGGACTAGAACTAGCCTACGGTTTAGTTGTTACGTTAGCTATAGTTCTAGTACGTTCGGTGTATTAAGGCATACTATAATACCTTAGGGAGGATTACATCTATAATAATTGTTTAAGCATCCTCCTATGTTATAACTTTATAGTTACTACGCTAGCGTATAAGGGCGTTAGTAATCTCTTTCTCGGTAATTTTAGAGGTTGCCTATATACTACGGCGGTGCTAGTTAGAGAGGCTTATGTTAGGGTGGTCCTAATTAGAGTAGCGAGTAACCGTAAAACGGCTTTCGTAGTCGCGGACCTACTAGAGATACTTCTATTAGTTTAGAGAGTCTAGTACGGGAGGGTCGCGTTTTACTAGTTCGCGGAGGACGTCCTACGAAGGTGCCTCTACGGTACCTTTACGGTAGCTTCGGTCTTCCGCGTAACTCCTAAGAGATTCTTGTCTCTTTCTTTTATTAGAGCTTGCCTCTTAATACTTAGATCGCTAGGCGACGAGTAGCTCTAGCCTCTACATCTAATCGATCGAGGCTTCGATAGGGTCTATAGCCTATAGAGTAGCAATTACACGGTGTAGGTTATAAGGGACACTATTATTATTAATGCCCTCCTTAATAGATGGTTCTTTTTRTAATATAGTGTCTAGAGGAGGGTTTTCTTCTCTAGGAGGTTCGCGGCTGCCTTACGGTGCCTTTGCGGTACCTCCGTCTAGATCGAGCTAATCCTCTAGTCTAGCGCTGCTACTAGGCGTTACATCTTCCTTATCGATAATAAACCCTAGGGGATTATTAGCCTCGGTACGTTTAGGTCGTACGGCTCTTTTTCCTGCTAAAGACATTTTCGATAGGTTAGTAGGGATCTATAGAGCCGTTGCGGTAGCTTTATAGTAGCGCTAGACTCGAATCGAGGGCTTGTTTCGTACTTAAGACGGCTGTTCCCTAGTAGGGATAAGAGGCAATATTCTATAAGGGTGTTGTAAATAGGGGGTCTTAATACTAAGTAGTAATTCTTAGATATATACGATATTGCCTAGGGAGCGAAAGGGAACAGGTAACGAGGACATTACCCTTTTATAGGATTACGCCCGGTGCTAGTTAGGCTCGGCGGTGCCGTAGAGGTACCGTAGAGTTATCCTTTAGCCGTCGCATCCGTATAGGGAAATCCTGCTAAGGGTGTAATTCCCTTATTCTTTCTAAGAGGGATTCCCTAGGTAAGGGTTTAAAGGGCGGTGTCCCGCTCCTTTAGGGTCCCCTTATAAAGGCGATTAGCGCTAGCTTAGCTATAGTAGTATATACTTAAGAGGGATTCTTACGGGATATAGCGTATCTAAGCGCTATATCGGCGACTTTCTTAGTATAGCCCTTACTCGATAAGGTAAAGCGAGCTTCTACGGCTCCGAGGACGGTTATAAAGCGCTTCCGAGGGCTCTAGCTTAGATATACGGTCTAAGTTAGAGTTTTTACCTAGCTACGGAAGTATATAGCGTAACGCTAGCGTTAAGCTAACTCCTAGGGTAGTCTAGCGGAAGAGTTCTCGTCGCTTTAATCTAAGGGCTATGTTAATATCTAAGATGCGTGTTCTTAAGCTAGTAGGCTTCTTTCTAAATCGTCTTATATAGGGCAACGGGACGAACTAGCTAGCCTGCTAGCCCTAAGTAGGCGAGGTAGACTATAGGTCTAGCTAAGGAGCTAGACTTAAGCTCTTAGCTACTAGATGTTCTAAAATAGATAAACTCTCTTTAAATTTACTTAAGGGAAAATTCCTCGGCTATATAGTCCTGCCTAAGTTACGTGGCTACTTAAGCCTTAGGCATATATGCTCAGTTCTTAAGTGGAGACTTTGAGAACAGTTAACATCGCGTAATCGCTCGCGGCGCTGCTCTCGATTAGGAGGGTTAAAGGTTGTGCTCCGATAAAAGTCGCGGTGTCTTTCTCGATGCTTCCACCGCCGCGTTGCCGTCCGTATAGAATAAACTTAGTTATCTGGTTGTAAACTGAAAACCATATGCTGCTATTTGAAGCTCGTGGTAGGGCGTAAAGTCTCCACCGCGAGAGGACCATTCGTCTATCTACTTTGCCTCTGATCCAGCACTTTCTCCAGGAGGGCGATCTGCTTCTGACTCTCCTCTTTCTGCTGCTCCATCTGTTTCTGCTGCTGCTCCATTTGTTTTTCTGCTGCTCGAGCTGAGCCTTGTACATTTGTTCGATTTTCGCCATCTRTTGCTTCATTAAGGTCAACTCGCCTTGGCTTCCCCGACTTTTGGCTCGACGAAGCGGTGGTCTCGGGGATGAGTCCCTCTCTTGCGAGGACTGTTCGCTCACTTGCGTCTCACCATCACCAACTAAAGAAGCCAGGACCTCAATGTCCCTCTTGTGCCTCCTTTTTCTGACAACGCATTAGAATCGAGACAAACATAGCACTTAGGTTGACTCTGATCCCGCCTCCTTTTGATGGTCCCCACTGCATCGCTCTTAAGAGTGACGGAAAACGCTGCGGAGGAAAGACGAAAGATGCAGACTTGGCGGAAGCGATGAGGTTGACGAGAATATGTCGCGGTCTGTCGCAGAACGAAAGGATTGATGTCGTGCGAAGAATTATTGCCTTGCACGTTTGTACTAACTAACACCCACATAATACTAGAGCCTCTTTTCCTCTTCGTGTCAGCAGCTTTTTAAAGACGTCGAGGGAATCTATGGTCAAACCCGTGTGAGGAGTAGACTACTCAGGCTAGAGAAAGACTTGATAATTGATTTCATTATCCATCTACATGTATTTTCTTTACGGGGTTGTAAATGGACGAATGTATRTAATACGATAACAATTCGTGGAAAATAGTAAGGCGACGGAGAGGCTCAAAATTTGGTCAAGCCCATATAGAAATGATCCTGTTATTAGTATGACCATTGCGAGGGTGTTCCTCGATGTATGGTTATACGTAGACGTGAAAGCCTCCTATTTCGTCCCTCGATACTTGTTGCTCGAGCGGAACTCCTTAATAGTGGCATTAGTAGAACCTTGGGGACTCGCCGTAGGCTCCTAGGTAGGCTTCTATTAGACCTTGTAGAAGACCTTACTATGCTTGCGAACGCTGCTAACGATTCGATGGACTTCCTAAGTCGGCTGATTATCGACTTCGAGAGCTAGAGACGGAGATAACTCATCCTACTATATAATCGGAGAGGCTAAAGTAGTGTTAGTTGAACGGCGCGATCGACTTAAGGCTTTAAAGCGACCCGTATAGCGAGAAGACACTTAAGAACCTGCTCTACGGTATAATGAAGATGTGCTAGCGGGCTCTACGGTATACGTCTACCTACGTTACCGCCTCGTCGAGGGTTTATTAGGATCCCGCTCCTCCGCCGATTCGCTTCCTACTTTGGGTAGGGCTCGCCTTCGTTTAGGTATCTAGGGCGTAATGTCCTCGTCACTGTCCTCGTTACTTCTATCGCATATTATATGCTCTTCACCTCCGCCGCTAGGTCTGTCCACGATAGTAGCGCCGCGGCTGGCTCGGAATGGGTTATAAATAAGAGAGTTCTTATGGCCTAACGAGGAACAGGAATAGTCGTCGGCTAGCACTACTACTGCATTACGCGTTATCACGGCATCTCTAGAGATTATATTAGCCGTGGCATACGCGAGAGCCGAGCTATAGAGTAGGGTCACGCTTACTAATCGTTTATCTAGTCCTTGTCCTGTAAATCTATCCTAACTAGAGCGCTCGACTAATGTAATAGAGCTTCTAAAGCGACGTAGACCCACGGTGTCACGTTAGGGGCCTCGCGCATTACTAGGTACGCGGCCACTAGCGCGTCGTCGTAACCAGCCCGTACGAATCCACTACTTATAATTACGGATTAGCTCCTTTGTAGGTTAAGAGATCTATATATAAGAGAGATCCTACACCGCGACATTAAACCTTAGAACTACTTACTCGGCTACGGGACTAATAGCAATGTAGTTTAAGTTACCGATTTCGGCCTCGCTAATAAGCATACGATAGCCTTTAAGACGACTAATTGTAGTATTATTCGAGAGCCCCGCCTCCTTAGTACGGCTAGATATATAAGCATTAGAGGGCATAAAGGATAAGGTACGTCTACTAACCTATTTCTTCGGAATATATATCTATATATAMTATAGCTTAGTTACCTAAAGACGATTTAGAGTTATTAGGGTACATGCTATTAAATTTTATGCTAGGCGGGCTTCTATAGGAAGAATTAAGGGCGTAGGATAGAATAGAGAAAGAGCGAATTATTACGGAGAAGAAAAAGGCCTAAAGCCTAATTGGCTTTACGTAGGCCTTCTAACGGAGTTCGGCCAGTATATGTAATATATGAACTCGCTCCGTTACGGATAAACGCCGGCTTAGTCTAAGCTACGAGAAAGATTCTAGGCGGTTGCGAGAAGGGAGGGGATAGAATAAGACAACATGTTCGACTAGACCGAGCGCGAGTATCTAAAGCAAGTTATAGTTAATAACTCCGACTATAGTACCGTTTAGCTCGAACTTTCCTATCGGCACCTAAACGGTAACTCCTCGACCCGGCTCGCTATAAGAGCCCTCCGGGTTCGGTACGCGTCGAGAGTTTATAGTAAGAAAGATCAGATTAATGTGCCGATGTATGTTAGACGAGAAAGCTTAGAATGCGCGAACGGTCGAACGGTCGAAGCTACGCCGGTCCGTGTCTTAGCAATTAGCACTAACGGTCGAGCTTCGGGTCCCTTTATCTTTCTTCCGCTATCGACGCTTCTCTGTTTACTAGTGCTAATATTTGCGGGAGATCACACATTTTCGGAAGACTACATGTTCGTTAGGCGTGTATGATACGGCTTATTAATACTGCTTCTAGCGAATTGCAAGAATATTTAGGGCAGGACCTACCCAAGTATAGAATCCTTTCTTACCGTTGGGGTTATGCATCTGAGGAGCTGTCTTTTCAAGAGTATAGGCGTACCAAGCGTAATACACTAGGACATCGCAAAGTGATGGCATTCTTAAAAGCGGCCGCGAATAATAGGCTACAATGGGGATGGGTGGACACTTGCTGTATCGACAAAGCGTCGAGCGCCGAACTTTCTAAATCGATTAATTCCATGTTCCTGTGGTATAACAAGGCATCGAAGTGCTATGTTTTCTTACATAACGTCCATAATAGCTCTACATAGCGAGCAAGTGCATAGTGGAAAAGAGGTTAGACGCTCTAGGAGCTCGTAGCACCTTCACACGTGGAATTTTACGATATGCACTAGCATGCAATCGGCACGAAAGCTTAATGGGCGGAAGGAATTTGGAACATTACTAGAGTGCCCACACATCTTCTACGCGGCGAGCAGACTATTAACAGCTAGACAGTTGCTTAACGTCTATCGTAGGCAGCAGATCGAAGAACGGAAAGACTCGAGGATCGTGTATATTCACTCTTGGGGATGTTTAATATCCACATGCCCGTGTTATACGGTAAGGGAATAAAAGCATTTCGGAGATTACAACTCGAGCTTCTCCAAAAATATCTAGACGACTCTGTACTTTCGTGGAAGTCAAGAGATCGTCGTTACCGCCTATAGCACGTCTTAGCTAGCTCTCCCGACGATTTTTAGGAATGCTCTAAGATGGAGCCGTATTCACTCCTTAACTATAAGCCACCTATGTTCAGTCCGCCTTAAGTTACGAGTTGGGGAATCGCACTATGTACAAATGCCCATAAGCTAAGGCCGAAAGATGGGGAGCACTCGCTTGTTATTAACGGCCGATCTCATTAGTTTATTTGGGCTCTTAGAATAATAGTCGCTTAGAAAGGCAATTTCGAAGAATTGCCTAGTGTGCTACTTCTTATACAGAATGGTCTAGCTCGCTATAGCTACCGGCGTCTAGATTGTCTACATTTACCCTAGTACGAGGCGTCGGCGTGCCTACGAGCGAGTTACAGAGTTAGTCTTCTAGAAGAAAACACGCTCCTCTATCTCCAGTTTGACGATGGACTTAATTAATGTAAATTTCTTTAGAATAATCTGTAGGAAGCGAATGTGCTTCTATCCTACTTATTGTCCTTATTTTGAACTTTGTAGGTCCTTATTAACGTACATACCTATCGCCGCTAGCTTAACAACAACACTAAGGTTTAAGAAGATGATGTTGCTAGCCGGTTTAAGGGTTGTTTACCCTTAATAGGTCCAAAAGTGTCTAAAATCACGGAAGGATTAAATGGATGTATGCCTGTCTTCGTGAAGCCAGAGTTAATGTTCTTAACAGTAGAGGTCTTGCTGTATGCAACGTTGAAAATGCGGAAGAAATTACGCTTCGTAATACCTAAGAAGCCTTCACTCCATTGCATATGCCTTGCGAGTTCCTGGCTATAGTAATTGACTAGGGCTCCAAACAGTAAGACATCCAGAGGTTGTAAACGGTATGTGCTATAAGGTGTATAGATAGCTACTACAATGCGGTTTGCAATGCAATATTCGAGGAACTACATGTTCACGTATAAGCCATGTCCATTAATAATTAAGAGCCTCTAACTACGGCCAGCTTTTGCCTTTGTAAAGCGGTTAAACACGTCCATTACCCAGCGTAAACCAAGGTGATTGTCCTTACATCCGTTTAGTAAGGATGCGAAGAATGCAGTGTGTATGCTTACATGCTAAGGTCCTACTACAGTAGTAATAACATTCCTATGCGGGTGGATGGCGAACCAAGACTAGAATTCTGCGACGGCGAAGAAATTGCGAAGCATCTTATGGGAGAAAGTGCACAGCTTCGGGACAAGATACGGTGCGCTTTTAGCGACAACTCTGCAACAATCTTTTTTTAGTAGAACTAAGGTACACTACTTACGCTACCTCGGAACATGACCGTTCCGAGAGGTTAGCGGTGATTTTCAGTTATTGTACGGGCGCTTCCGATACAGCCTCTTTATCTAGTATGTAGATATGGTCCTAATCGATAGATTAATCGTAGAAGTAAAGTTGTCTAAAGCCTACATCTATAACTATACATTAGGCACTCCCTTTATATAGTAGACAGATCGAGAAGTGGACATACGCCCGTACAATGCGTTTACGACTGTTAAAGTAGTACTATATAGATATCTGTTAAAGGAACGAACGAAACTACTAAAAACAACTCCTCTCCAAACTTGCGAAGCACCTACTATCTTCATTCTTATCGCAACCTTTTAGATTAACGACGCTTCGACCGATTACGCGTACAATTTGCGGGTAGTTCACTCGTGTTCTTAGATAATTGCGAAACCTTCGAGATCGTCCGCTTATAGCTTAAACCTCCTAGGGTAGGATGTTATTGCTCTACTTCCTCGGTTCCTAGCTCTCCCTTAATTTCTAGCTCTCCCTTAATCTGTAATCGAGTAAGTAGCTATCTTTACGATTGTATAGGCTGGAAACGTACAAACATCTTACTAAACGAAGCTAGCGACTCGTCGTTACTATTATCGGTAGCGTTATACTCTGTAGTAGTATTAACCTGCTCTTTACTCTCCTATCGAATTTAGTATTAGACTTTATCTACTAACGTTTATACGGAAAGATAGTATATATACTTCTAAGGTCGGCTCCACTTTAACTGCTAGCTTTAACTCTACCTTAACTTCTTGCTTTACCTTCTTCTTCTTCTTCTAAGAGCCCTTACTCTTTAGAGCAGCAGCAGCCTTAGTAAGATTTGCGTTAACCTCGGCCTCGTATAATGGGTTATCCGTAGGCTACGATGTAGAACGTCTCTTAAAGATAAGGAACACCTTATGTTGCTTTCGAGATAGCTGGCCCTTTGCATTAACATCGTTTAGGAAGATACGACTTAGCTTCCTGTCTTTAAAGTCTGCATCTAGAGGTTAAATAGGCCTATCTCGGTTATTGTACGACTGCGTGATGTACATATAGGTGTTGTCCGGATGTTCTATCTCCTTAGCAATATGCGGTTTATTACCGAAGCTACGAATAGCAGCTGCTATGTCTTTAATATTATAATCCGGTACCGCGATGTCCTTAGGCGTTCCTACATCCTATTAGCGATTAATTGTACGGCGGTATAGACAAATGTAATAACAGTATATAACATGTGTAGTATACTTAGAGAACCCCTTACCTTTCTTTAACCTGCTCTACTTTAGTATCTTATCTGGATTATCTAGGGCAATATAGTATCTCGCAATAACAATCGTAATAATAAACCTGACTTGTACGGTTGCTATTATAGAGATAGCCTTTATAACACCATCCTTCGACCGTTAGCTAGGGGGTGGATTACCTGCATAGTACTTATACTTCGGTGGATTCATTGCCGCTTCCTTTTCGATCTTAATCTGTCGCATATAGGTTGCCTTTGTACTAGTAAGCTGCGCTTTATCTAGGAGGCTCCTACTAATGTGTCCGTTAAGAACCTCGTCGTCTAATGTCTCGCTTTTATTAGAGTTAATAATAATTAGNCAACCTTTTAGATTAACGACGCTTCGACCGATTACGCGTACAATTTGCGGGTAGTTCACTCGTGTTCTTAGATAATTGCGAAACCTTCGAGATCGTCCGCTTATAGCTTAAACCTCCTAGGGTAGGATGTTATTGCTCTACTTCCTCGGTTCCTAGCTCTCCCTTAATTTCTAGCTCTCCCTTAATCTGTAATCGAGTAAGTAGCTATCTTTACGATTGTATAGGCTGGAAACGTACAAACATCTTACTAAACGAAGCTAGCGACTCGTCGTTACTATTATCGGTAGCGTTATACTCTGTAGTAGTATTAACCTGCTCTTTACTCTCCTATCGAATTTAGTATTAGACTTTATCTACTAACGTTTATACGGAAAGATAGTATATATACTTCTAAGGTCGGCTCCACTTTAACTGCTAGCTTTAACTCTACCTTAACTTCTTGCTTTACCTTCTTCTTCTTCTTCTAAGAGCCCTTACTCTTTAGAGCAGCAGCAGCCTTAGTAAGATTTGCGTTAACCTCGGCCTCGTATAATGGGTTATCCGTAGGCTACGATGTAGAACGTCTCTTAAAGATAAGGAACACCTTATGTTGCTTTCGAGATAGCTGGCCCTTTGCATTAACATCGTTTAGGAAGATACGACTTAGCTTCCTGTCTTTAAAGTCTGCATCTAGAGGTTAAATAGGCCTATCTCGGTTATTGTACGACTGCGTGATGTACATATAGGTGTTGTCCGGATGTTCTATCTCCTTAGCAATATGCGGTTTATTACCGAAGCTACGAATAGCAGCTGCTATGTCTTTAATATTATAATCCGGTACCGCGATGTCCTTAGGCGTTCCTACATCCTATTAGCGATTAATTGTACGGCGGTATAGACAAATGTAATAACAGTATATAACATGTGTAGTATACTTAGAGAACCCCTTACCTTTCTTTAACCTGCTCTACTTTAGTATCTTATCTGGATTATCTAGGGCAATATAGTATCTCGCAATAACAATCGTAATAATAAACCTGACTTGTACGGTTGCTATTATAGAGATAGCCTTTATAACACCATCCTTCGACCGTTAGCTAGGGGGTGGATTACCTGCATAGTACTTATACTTCGGTGGATTCATTGCCGCTTCCTTTTCGATCTTAATCTGTCGCATATAGGTTGCCTTTGTACTAGTAAGCTGCGCTTTATCTAGGAGGCTCCTACTAATGTGTCCGTTAAGAACCTCGTCGTCTAATGTCTCGCTTTTATTAGAGTTAATAATAATTAGCATAGTGCTTAAGGATAGCGTATTCGTCCGTAGCGGCATTAGTGTCGCCCGTACAATCGGTTTATTCGAAGGTGCCGGCGGTGTTAGGTTGTAATCGCCGTAGAAGTGACATTTCTTATTATCTAGTATACACTTTGCATAGTCGAATTAGGGCCGAGCAGGGCACATACGCTTCCACACTTTCTTTACTTACTTCTTAGAACCTATCGGTATAAAGCGGACTCGTAGATATAGCGTCGTRTACGTTCGTATAAAGGAAGGAATATCGTCTATAGGAAGGGGGTTGGAGGAGGATTTTAGTAAAGGGGCAACCCTTTATCGCTCTATAGGTATAACTACGTAAAGACGGGGGATGGAGCGTACGCTGCTTAATAAGTATTGTACAGATGTGTAGGCGCATAAATTTGTTGTATAGTTGTTGCAGAGTTCTTATAGAGATTGCAGCCGGGGCCGCTAATACTAGTAGGGATAGAAGCATGTTAGCTGTATATCCCCGGTGTATATAGTCCTATTAGAGCATTAGAACGCAACGTAATCCTATTATACCGATGATCTATTCCGACTTATCCGACTAATAATTAACCTCCGATATATCGCTATTACTACTTTCCGAGTTATCCTCTTTTAAAAGCTCTCTATTAATCAAACCCTCTAGTGCCTCCTTAAGCTCTTTACGCGAGCGGTCATTATCGCACTAATCGCGAAACGCCTGTATAATGTCTTCCGAGTCGACATAAAATCCTTCCTACTTCCTACCGCCGCGGGGAATTAATGTCTTACATAGCATATCCTTAGGAACCTTACGTAGCTCTTCTACGAGGTTCTCGTATGCGATCTAGTGCTGCGGCTTTTGTACGCTTAGTACAAACTTGTACGAGCTTAGTCGACCGAGCGGAAAGCCCTTTGTCTTTAGAATACTTAAGCAGAGCTTAAGCATCTCCTATGGAACATACTCCTTAGAATCTGTATATATTAGCAAATGATTTAAGATCTATTATGTGCGTTCGCCAGTATAAACGTACCCCACTTTGCGCAAGCTTCTATAAGACTATTAAAGTAGGCCTTATCGATTGGATACCTAACACTTGGCCTTCCCTCCTTCTCTACCTAGTTGTAGCGATAGCTTAGTACACTACCCCTTACGTGCGGTCTATTAGATTGTCTTCGTACGGGGTGCTTGTTCTATGTATGTACGAACGAGGCCAGTTCTTTCCGCATAATAGGTGTGTAGATATACTTTATAGCAATGCGGTCAGCCTTCTTTGCTTTATAAAACCACCCCTTCTTCTTTAACATTGCAAAGAAGCCCTATAATATTAAGATTAATTAGCCTAACCCGTACAATTGGATTCGGATATAACGGGAGCGTTGCTAAAGCATATATAGATAATATGCTCTATATACTTACATGCTATGCCTTAAACCTTCCTCGTATAAGCTAGCCCTACTATGCCTCGATACGGACATTAGTAGTGCTTGTTCCAAACACAAAGTAGCGGCGAAAGCGTACTTTACGCCCACGAATGATCCTTACGTGTTAGTATTAAGCCTACGCTATAAGGAGTGTCTCTTTACCCTTATCTGTCCGAATAATACGAGGTACTCTCGTAAGCTTTTTGCAAGCTTTCGCAAAGTTAGATAGCACAGACACTATTATACGGGCAGAGGGTCCAAGATAGGTGTATAGAATAAACCGTGTGTCTGCATTAATAGCAGCATAGATCTAAAAGCCATAGTCCTTAAGTTTATAGTGTGCATCTATACTCTAGACTACATTAGGGCCAGGCGTAACATACTTCCTACGGCGACGTATAAACTTCGTAGCCCTATTGTACGGGCTAGCGGGATAGACCTCGCGGGCTATCTCGTATAGTCGCTTCCTACGATGTAGTAGCATGTTAGCAAACCCCTTTCTACCCTATAGATGTATATCGTATAAATATACTAACCTACTAAGCGCAAGCCGCGTACGATCGGTTATACGGAAGTGTGT
>NW_019716287.1:28193-36962 GCF_900074925.1 Ramularia collo-cygni
AATTATAACCTATTAGAAACTCCTAACGCTTAAAGCCGCTAGTACAAAGAACTTAAAAGAGATTCCCTCCTCCCCCAGATACCCTCAACGCCCTAATCACCTCTCCAAAAACTACCCTCTACCCTAATTAAGCCCTATTACTAGTACTCTACTATCCCTATTCTCTGGCGACTACTAGTACGCCTAGACCTCGTTACCTGCGATGTACTGCGCTTCGGCCGTACCTAATCTCTATCCTAGCGATTAAGCAAGTCCCTACGGTCGTAGCTATAAGCGAGATTATAAAACTTGCAGTTACTATAGACATTGTAGAAGTTCTTCTTCTAGATTGTGCAGCTCTGTTCCCGTTAGTATCGCACACCTTTGTACGGGTAGGAAATATACCTAGAAGTTCCTATTGCTATTCTAACACCGCTCGCACCGCTTGTCCGTTCCTATTTCTTCTCTATTACTATCTACTGCTCTCTCGTCGGGGTATACCGTTCTACTGCGATATTATTAGCCGGCATACTTCGATAATTCTCTAATGGGATTATACAGACCGGCTCTAAATTAACAAAGCGTTAACGTAGGAGTAACGGTTATGGATTTTAATAGCTAGATCGAATGTTAGATCTTAAGTTAGGAAGCGACGGCCAGCCTTTAACTCTATTAGCTCCTTCTGCTCCTCGTTAATAGTGAATCCTGCTTGCTCGAGCTATTGTACGGGTTAGTGCTACTCTTAGAATGTTAAATTCCTAGCTCCTACTCTGTCTGCCCTTACGTCGATAATTCTTCTTCCTCTAATAGGACCTCTATCGATTAAAAGTGGGTTAAAGGCCGGTCTAGTGGTTATCCTCGCGGTCGTTAAGGTGGTAGGTGTTTGTACGGGGGAGCAGGAGGAGGGAGGAGGATGTGGGTAGGTAGTAAAGGGGTAGTGTAGTAGTAGGAGTAGTAGGTGTTAATGTTAGTGTTTGGGTGTTAATAAGAGTCGCTAAAAGAGCAGTAGGTCTTTATCCTGCTGCTCTTTTAGAGATCTTACTTACCTATATAGAGAGTTATGTAGCTGCTCGCGTAATGCTATTATACCTTCACTTCATCCTTACTATTATTACTCTTTAGTACCTCTCCTTTATATGCATTTGGATAAGAGTCGCTTAAAGAGCAGCAGGTATTTATCCTGCTGCAAAAGTAGCTAGTACAATAGTCCGCGAGTAGAGTAGATAATGGAATATATGATTTAATGAAAAGAGTAGAAACTTTCCTATTTAGGAAGGAACTATAATATCACTATAATATTATACTAAGCTCCTATTGCGAACTCGCAATAGCTAAAATCGAGATTGTATAGAAGAAAGAAGAGCACTAATTCTCTATACCTTATCCCTTCCGACCCTAAGACTTGCTCCGAGACCTACGAGACTGCTTGTCCTTTCCTAAACGCAGACCCTTTAACTAATTATCCGTAGCTGTGCTCGTGATTATTCCGCGCTTAGGTCGCCGGCGTGTGTTCTCTAGTCTGCTATTGTACGCCTTTAGCCTCTCCTAATGGGCTCTCTCGCTAGCTATCCTATCGCTATGCTAGTAGGTACTCTTAGTTCCCCGCTAGATGTAGTTGCTACAGGCTAAGTTCAAATATCTACGCTAGATTGTGTAGCGCTGTTCTCGTTAGCGTCGAACACCTTTGTACGGGCAGGAAACATACTAGAAATGGCCCTAGGCCTTTAATTACATTGCTATCGTGGTCCTTCCGCTCCTTGCAATCTCCGCAACACTCCTCCTTAGTTAATATTGTTCCACTGCGATATTATTAGCTGTTATACTTTAACAATTCTCTAATGGGATTATATAGACCGGCTCGCAACTAGAAAGGCGTCGACGTAGTTCGGACGGTCTCGGATGTTGTCGATCCTATTAGTAAAGCTATTATAGATCTCGACGTKCTTAGTAGCAGGCTTAGCTATTATCTCCCTCTGCTCGCGGTTAAGGGAGAATCCTATTTTCTTAAGCTATTGTACGGGTTAGCGCCACTCTTAAAGTGTTGAATTCCTAGCTTATACTCTTGTAAAGTTCCACTTAAAATATCCGTATTCGCTATTATCATCCGGATCCTTAGGGAAAGTTCTAGGCCTCCAGTATTTCGTAGTGTCGATGCAACCTAGCTATAGGTGTGGCAACTTAGGCTTCTTCGCCTTCTTAGGCTTTTGTACGGGTGGCATAGAGGAGGGAGGAGGATGTGGGTGAGTAGTAAAGGGGTGGTATAGTAGTAGGAGTAGTAGGTGTTAATGTTAGTGTTTAGGTGTTAATAAGAGTCGCTAAAAGAGCAGCAGGTCTTTATCCTACTGCTCTTTYAGAGATCTTACTTACCTATATAGAGAGTTATGTAGCTGCCCGCGTAATGCTGTTATACCTTCACTTTATCCTTACTATTATTACTTGGGTATCGTGGACTGTTATTACTTTACTTTAAAGAAGGAAAGCGAGGACATTGCACGCGCACATTGAATCACGCTACTTGTCACTTATTATACGGAATACACCTTCAATTACCGAGGTTCTAATACCCTGTGATGCTGGCGTCGCACTATCGCCTAAAAGGATTATTGCAGAGTTGTTCTTAAAAACGCGCCGTAGACAAGACAGTGAATGTCCTTAGCCTTAATGGCATTACAAACGCTATTAAGCCTAGCTTTACCCGTTTTCTTCGCTTCCGCTTTCTTTAGGCTCTGATCTATCGTGCTAAAGCGGAGGACTCTGGTAATGCCGGAAAACAGACATATAGAAGTCCGTTCGATGTAAGCAGCTGCATGGACTTCAATATTTTAGGCTTTACTACGGTGGTCTTTTAGCGACTTCCCTATAACAACCCATAAATAGCTTTTTAGAATGCACTACTACTCTTAGCTTTACCTCGGCGCCRGAGTTAGAGTATTATAGCGTTTCCTACGCTATTATATCGTATTGTACATAAGGTTTCGATATAGTAAGAGTGCTAGGCTATATAATAGTATCGTAAAGATTTGTTCTAGTTACCGTTAGTATATCGACACTCTTATAATTTTATCTAAAGGCGTTACCTTATACCTATTACTTATCTCTTTTCTGTTTACCTATATAAAGCGTAGAGAGAAGAAGGCGTAAGCTAAGGTATAAAGATGTCGTAAACTAGTATATATTATATAGTAGTATATTCCTCTAAGAGCTATAGCTTAATCTATACGATAAAAGGCAAAGGTGCGATATAAGTATATCGTAAATCGTAAACGCTAGTATAATTCGAAAGCTATATTATATACTAACTAAGAGGGAAGTCCGTTAAAGGACCGGATAAAAGTATTATATAAACTCTAGCTAATAATTCTAGATAGTAACGCTATCTATAGTTAACGTATACCCTACTCTTAACGGCGCTTTAATCGATTACGCGTACGATCCGCTAGTAGCGCACTACTAGGCTCGGAAGTAAGGGAAATCTAAGAATAGCTACGCTTATAACTAACCCCTTAGGGAGGGGGGGGGGTCCGCGAAGAACCTCCGCCCTACTTAGCTAGGACCGAGAAACGCTATGTATTATTATTATCTATTATACGGTAGAAAAGGTAGTACTATAGCTACTTACCTCTATACGAGATTACTTTAGTCTCTAAAGGAATAACTCCTTCTTCTAGCGGTCGTCGGTAGGTTCTACCTTAACTACTAGTTCTTTCTTAACTACTAGTTCGGGCTTAACCTATACGTACGTTAGTAGATGTACTATTATACGGAGGAAAGGGTATATAAACTATAACGTTCGCTAAAAGATAGGCGTCGCTTTCGTCGCTATCGTCCGTAGTTACGGTAATATCGATGTTATCTAGGTTATCGTCGGAGGCCTATTAGGAATTAGTATAGTAACTAGATRYATATTATATAGGTAATACGTATAGGTTTCTCTACCTTCGGCTTCTCCGATCGGGCTTTCTTCTTTTTCTTYTTRTTATTACTAGYRATAGCTTTTTTATAGAGCCTAGCTATAGCCTTAACGAGCTTCTCTTCCGCTACGGCTATATATAATAGGGAATTATCTAYATCGTATTAGCTAGGCCGCTTAAAGACTAAGAACACCCTATAYRTCTTCTTCGTTCCTTACGGGAAGATACGAGCGAGCCTCGAGCCTTCGTATTCCTTAAATACTAGTTTAGTAGGCCTATTACGGTTATTATACTACTTAGTTATATATATAAGGGTGTTGTTAGGGTAATCGATCTCTAACTTTATACCTAGTAAATACTTAAATAGTTATATTATAGTAGCTATATAATCGAACTTCTAATTAGGTACTAAGACAGTTTAAGGTTGCCCTATTAAAGTTAGCGATTATATACCGGTATCTAGAACGACGAAGTCGCTAGTAACAAACTAACTATATATATACCCTTCTTCTTATTTTAAAACTTCGGTATCCTATCGGGGTCCTTAGGTAATATTGTAGACCTAGTAATAATAATAGTAATAGTTATCCTTACCTATATAAAGGAGCCGGATGCCGTTCCCGCTAGTTCCTTAGGCCGAAGGCTAATTAGAAGGTTACCGGCGTCGTACTCCGTCTTTAGTAGGTTCCGTATATAGTCGGTATCGATCTTCTACTAGCGCTTATTTATCGAGCGCCTATTATTTAGACTAGTATTATTTAGGTAATTGTTATCGCCGTAGTTCTAGCCTATTCTAACTAGCTTATCGTCGGATGTTTCTATATTAGAGGTAATCTCTATAGGGGTAACTCTAGAAGGGATTCTAGCGCCGTTAAGGCGAGGCTAGCGTACTAGTAGCTACGTAGCCCGCTATATAACGCCCTTAGAGCTGCTTATAACTAGCGGCGTTAGATTATAGAGCTCGTAGAAAGGGCACTTAATATCGTTACGTAGGGTTTMGCCGTAATTAAAATTATTACGCTCTATATATATTCGAGGCTATAGCTTCTTCTATTACTTCTTATTACCTATCGTTCCTCCGTATAAAGCGCTTCGGGGTTCGTAGACGGTATCGCGATCGTATAGGAGCTATAATAGTAGTAGTAGCCGAGTCGTAGACCGAAGAATAGAGAGAGGGTAGAGATAGTAGGGTCCCGTTTATAGCTTTATACACCGCGATAGTATATAAAGGTTCGAATTATACGCTACGATCGTACGATTATTATAGGGTTGCTATAGAGATTACACCTTTAGTACTAATATAGCATATAAGGGACGACTCCGAACGTTTATACTAGCGTATATAAGTAAGATAGTAACCTCGGATAATATAGGGAATGCTTATGTACTATTATACGTGCTATAGATTCTCCTCCTTATCTAACTAGTAGTTATCCTCGCTATTAGAGCTAGTCCCGTCCTCCTCCTTTTCTAAGATCGGATCTATAACCCTATCTAGTACCTTCTTAAGTACTTTACGTTTAGAATCGTTATCGCACTAATTAAGGAACGTCTATATAATAGCCTCGGAGTTTACTTTAAACCCCTCCTACTTCCTACCTCTCCTTAGGATAGTAGTCTCCTCTAACTAGTAGTCTAGTATCTTACGTAACTATTTAATAAGGTTCTCGTAGGTAATCTAGTACTCTAGCCGTTAGACCTCTAGTATAAAGCGGTAAGAGCTAGGCTAGCCGGTCGCGAACCTAATATCCTTTAGAATGTTAGTATATAGTTCCCGAGTTACTAGTAGTAAATATTTATTAGGATCTAAAGTTATTAGCAAAATAAGTATATAATAACTATATAAACGGCGTCCGCCTATATAAACGCACCCTATATAGAACAGGCATCTACTAGGCTATTAATATACTCCTCGTCGATAGTATGCCTAATACTTTTACGCCCCTAGGCCTTAGCGAAATAATATCGATAGTAAGGGATCCTAGGTATTATATAGGGTCGGTTCTGTTACTTCCGAATCGGATATAGGTTCTACGTCTATATAAACGAAGCTATCTCCTCTCGTATAATCGGCGTATAGATGTACTTTATTACTACGCGATCGGACCGCTTTAATTTATAGAAGTAGCCGGATTTCTTATATTTCGTAAAGAAGACCTATAGTAGTAAGCGTTAAGTTCGTATACCTAAGGCTTAGTATAATACGAAGTAGAAGTCGCGCTATAGGAAGTAGGTAGTTTAGACTTATATACTACTTCTTTATCCGCCCTCGGGTAAGCTAGCCCTACTAGGCCTTAACTCGAACGTTACGAGTACTTAAACCGAAAATAAAACAGTTCCGGAAGCGCACTTTATACTAACGGKTCCTCTTCGCGTGTTCGTATTACGCCTATATAAGGAGTATAGTCTCCTTCCCCTTATCTATACGAATCTTATAAGGTACTCGTTTATATTTCTTAGTAGCGTAAGCGAAACTAGATAAGATAGATACTATTATACGGGCGGAAGGACCTAAATACTAGWATAAAACGTATCTTATATCGGCGTTAATAGYAGCGTAGATTTRAAATCTATAGTCCTCTAGCTTRTAGTAAGCATCTATRCTCTAATAATAGTCCGGCCTAGGCGTAGTATAGATAYCTCGACGGCGCGTAAATCGAGAGGATCTATTATACGCCCCTACTAGGTAGACCTTACGGACTAGTTCGTATAAGCGGCGCCTACGGACTTTATTAGCTATTACTATATATAGGAGTAGTAGTATAATCCGAAACTATAAGGCGTACTATTATACCTACCTACTAAGCGTAATCCTTATACGGTCGGTTATACGGAAGTATRTTTATAGGAGAACCTTACTATAYRTATCGATCTTARAGCGATTAAGCTCCTTTACGACGAGATTAAGGAACTCGTTCTTACGCTCCGTAAACTCTACATTACGGATGCGTAACTTAAGGCCGAGCTACCGACGTAGCCGTATAAAGGTAGTATATTTAATATCGTAACCGTCCTTCTTTAATTCGTCTATAATAAACGGATCTAGTAACGCTTAGAGGTAAAAGAGGTYRGCGATCCGRATATAGAGGGAGAGGTCGTTATAAAGGTCGGCGATTAGGGACTAGCGGCGATTCCTACTATTAAGCGATACGATTATACGGATCGTACGTTCGGAGGCGACGACGTTTTACGTCTYRAGGTATGCCTATATCTCCGTAATGCTTATAGTATCGTTCTATAGCTTAATAACCTTAGGTCGGAGCTCCGCTAAAATGTTAGGTAGACGTCCTATAGTTATATATAATAATAGCGCTAGCCGTATAATAGGTAGAATAGAAGAGGGAAGATATAGAAGGTAATAAGCAAGTAGCGTAATAGTAGAAACCTCGGCAAAAATAGAACCGGATTAGGGTTAGGGTAGCGTCTTCTCGATAGTAGGATAGTAGACTACGGCATATTCGACTATAGTAAATAATAGTAGCATAATTATATAGAGCGAAGGGATATTTATAGGTAAAAAGGTCGTAAAGAAGGATTTAGATGCAATTTAAAGATATTTAGAAGTTCTAAAAGTTAAGAAAACTAAAAACAAAAATCCACTATATATTTAAACTTATTTAACGCACTATCGCTCGTATTAAACCCCCCGTATAAAGTAGAGAGAGAAGGTCGTAGCACTTATTTAAGACCTATTTATCCGATCTAGGGTGTACTTATTACTCTTACTAAAGATATTCCGATATACGTAATTTCCGTAGGTATCGTTCTTACTACCCTTCGCGACTACGTACTCCTACTATTATTAGCCTCTACTACTATTATACGGGCTGCTCGTAATAAGATATACCTTAAACGGGCCCTTCTACTAGATATATAGGCCGTATCGCTCGTTATTTCTACCCCTCGTCCGATTRTTATRCTAGTTAACTCCGCTATAGTGCTATTAGCTGCCGGYATTAATTCTAGGAGCTATTATACTAACCGGCTCTAGATAAGRAGAGYAGCTATTATAGTCTAGTYRAACTTTATTAGGGGGAAGTCGGGGGTACGGTAGAGGAAGAGGGAGCCTTTAGCCTTATCTATTAGCTCGCTAGCTATAAGGTCGAACTAGAAGCCGGCTACTTAGAGCTAGTTTATACTAGTTAGTCTCGTAGTCCTAAGCGCTATTATCTAACCTTTTACCTCTTACCTTGTCGCTACGAACGTCGATCTAGCGCTATAGCTCTAGGCTAGCTAGGCTAGCGTCGATAGATTTAGGCATATAGGGAGCTATTTAGTAGTAATTCCGCTTTATACTAGGAGATAGGGAGGAGGTTAGAGGGTATAGTAAGGTATAGGAGTATTAAAGAATATATTAGATATTAAAGTAAGGTAGATCGTATTTAAAGATAAAGAAGGAATATAAGTAGTAGTCTTATACTCCTCGTAGGYATTACCCGYACGCGTAYAAARTTATAYRAATTACTTATYRGGTGYACTCTACGCTCCCCGGGTCCTATTATTACCGCGTATTCGGCGGATAATCTAGATATATACGATTATCGTTAGTATTCGGTTACGAAGTAATAATAGTAAGGTAATTATTCCCCTACGGGAAATATATATATAATAGATATAGGGAAAGGCTTTATACTTTTAGGATCCGTAGAGCTAATCCTTAAAATATTTTAAAATATTGCCTATTTAGGAAGGAGGTTTTTAATATTAAGGATTAGCTATATTATAAACGTCTTAAGTACGATAACTCTCTCTACTAATTGTACGGTAGAGATACGTAGAGAGAAAGTAAGGACACCTAGATATATATTTTAGATTAATAATTAGAAAATGCCGATCTTAGAAGGAGGAATAAGGAGCTAAATTAAAATTACATTTCTCT